>NW_026623207.1:600000-892465 GCF_028827555.1 Penicillium brevicompactum
ATCCAGTGTAGTAATGTGGCAGAAATCGAAAGGGCCTTCTGGGCACTAGGACCTGCCGTAGGCGGGCGGGCGGGATTACGGAGTAGGGGATCAGTAATCCCTAATCTGGGACATGAAGCCTGGATTCACAACTTGCTCTGTACGATGATTCGAGGTCCGACGCCTCGGCACATGATTGGAAAAAATCTCCACCGCTTCTCTCTCTCCTTCCTTCCCCCCTCTACAATAGAAGTCAAAAACAGATTCCCCTCGAGCCAACACACGCTTTCTGTTCCAGCGCCCCACTTTGACCGAACCAAGCCTAATTAGGCTAGTGGTTGGTTCGGGAGAGCGTGGAGTCTGCGATCTGAAACGATAACCTTGGAACGATTCGAGATAGGGATACCCACTTGCCATACTAAAATAGTCAACACCCGTCCGGAGACGATCGGGCTCGTGCGCACGACCGACACAAGCAGTGCTGGTTATTCTCTCCGAAATAGTCTTTTGCATAGAATACGGTAATCTCATCACAGGGGTGGATGTCTTTCAGGGGCACGATGATGGCCCTGCGCCCCTTAGCCCAAATAATCTCGCAATTTGCGTGACAGTCGTGGTTTACAAACCGAGCAGGGCCGAGAAACATTGCAAGGGCTTGACTGCAAGGCGACTGGAGGATGCTGAAGTCTTTACCCGCCTTTTCGAGTTGCAGCTGGTGTTCTTTTGTCAAGGGCACACAGACCCCGCTGAGGAACTGAATTGGCTCCCCCACTGTGAAGGCGCGCGTCGCAAAAACCGCAGCTTCAGGGTGCGTACTAGGGAGATGTTCAGACATGGCAATCTGAAAAGGACACTTGGGATTGTAGATCTGAAGATAGCTTTTCAGCTGCGTGCTGAACCACTTGAACCGTTCGTCGGCGATCCCGCTTACTGGAACAGACCCCTCCAAGCAAGCTATTTGTAAGATGCGGCGATGGATCTGATGGATGTCAAATCGTCCCTCGGCGCCAAGGATCTTCGACAACACTCTCTTGCGGACGGGTCGACGCGGCAGATACGCCGTGGAACTCTTACGCGTCGTTGCCGGAAAATTGACCTGTCGCAGCGTCATCCTGTCGATAAGTAGATCTAGCGCGATGTCATCCAGTTGCGCCAGCTCCGCCGGGCTGAGATGCCGAGGCTTGCTCTGGACTCTAGAACAACGTCGGCTTGTGCCTTTCATCACAGTCAATGTCAATCAGCCGGCAAGCCTGCGAAGGCTTCCGACATAATATGTCTTCGGGCTCACGGCCAGTGACACCAATAAGCATGAGATCCAATTTGAGGAGTCCCTCAATGGAGAAGAACAGCTCACCATGAGCGACGAGCTGATGCTGGATTAGTCCTCTCGCAAGCGAAGGGCGTTGGGCAAAAACAACTCTGTTGTACGCAGTAGCTTGGGATCCCTCGCAAAACATGAGTGACGGAAAAGACTCGCCAAGTGCCCCGTGAAGGAGTGTTGTTTTTAGAATGCCATGAATAAACTTCGGACACTGTGCAATTACTTGATCGAATAAACAATCCATTAATAAACAGGTCATAGATAGCAGTCCTCCACGTCTTACCGACCAGGCCAATCTGTAGAACGGATCGCAACTAGTCCCTCCGCTTAGCCTCGTATAACCCCATCGGGCCACTCAGAGCCACACTCGTCTACTTGTGACTCAGGGCGATGTCAAGCATCGAAGCATATTGGAACATCTGTGTTAATCCCTTTCTAGCCGAATATGGCTCCACCCACCGAATCGTTAGGCATCTTTGCTGCTGTTTGACCCATCATATGACGGAACATGGTGATCCGTGATCCCTGTACGGCTATATTTATCAACATCGGCTAATACACAGCGCAGTTATCACAGATTAGAGTAGTCGAGTAAACCGTGATAGTATACCTCTATTTTCAAGGTATCTTGTCAATCTATATGGATTTTCATGTCATCGAGACGCCAACTGAGTCCATATCAGTCGTAGAATTGTATGTATCATCACTTCCTCCCTTTATTTAATAGAACTGAGGATAGATTGGTGACGGAAGAAAGCTATCATCAAGCATTCATAATTGGCCCAACAAAGTCTTGGCAAAGCCATGGAAGAGGAAATACAGAGTGTAGATTTGCAGGCTTGTGCTGAGGAATCCGTTTTGGATACTATCTACTGTTCTCATTGCCACTTTCCCTTGACCCTCATTAATCAAGGATCCTAATTCCAAGGTTGCTGCCACCCAGCCCCCTACAATTCCAGGCTCAGTGACATACCACAAATCCAAGACTATTGGACATACCACTCGACCCCGTGGACACGTCCTTCGTCAAGCGGCGCGAGTAAAGCGAACAGATGCCGCGACAAATCGAGAGATTGGTTGTTGCATCCCATGCATTTGTCAACCACAGTGCCCCGGAAGTCAGTGCCGTGGAACTTGATGAGAACAGTGCGTCCACAGTCCTCGTCCGTCATGATTCCCTGCGGTAAGGCCACAACATCCTCGGAGCTTCCATCGTTGGTGGTGCCACACGAGCTGGGACTGAGTACGCTGGTCGCGGTGTCATAATATGTGATGCTGCCATTGCACATGGCATAGCGCCCACAAGACCCTGCATATTCACCGCTGTCACCAATCATCGGCAGGTTGGTATTGGTCGGCGAAATGTCCGAAGAAGACTTGCTCACTGATATGGACGGGTCCGTAGGGACGACAAGTGGGACTGAGGACGTAGCCATCCTTTCCCAACTCCAGACGCTCGGACTTGTCGAATAGGACGCTGACAATGTGCGCGGGGAATGACCGGTCATGCTCTCGGGGAGATTGCGACATCCCTCGGTCGGGGTTGCTCTTATCTGTGTGATGAATTGGAAGGCGGCCAGAACAACATTGGCGCCGAAGCCCTGGTAAGCAGGCATAATCCAGCTGGGCGAGACAGCCTCTGTCAGAGGTAGGCTCGAACGCTCAACTTTATGCCTTTGGCCTGACCTCGCTCTTTCGCCATGAAATAAATCCACATTTGGCACAGATCTTGCTAGCGTGGCGCCCGATAGAACCCCGTCTACAGGCCAAGCTTCAAGAAAGATTGTCAGGGATTCGAGATCAGTTCACGGGTGACGTGGCAGGATGGGAGCATATCCCATACGATATTTGTCCCTTGCCCGAATGAGGGTGGGCCAATAACTACGCGCAATCGCTAGTTTTTCTTGAATGGATAGGTAGCAACCTTTAGAACTCGGGACATATACGGCCTTCCAAGGGTTGTTCCATTAACCACGTCTATTGTAGGAAACGTTCCAAGATTGGTTCGCAAAAACTAGTCCAGAAAATGGAAACCTTTATCACTTAAACAGAAAAAGACCCTGTTTCCCGATTTGTCCTGGGAGAAAGCATATTTAGTTAACGATATCGTTTTGGCGAGAGGTCGGTGTAAATGAGTACTACTACTGCTACCGCTGTAAGCAACTCTTTGCAGCCTCGAAGATTAGGACTGTCAATCATAAAAATAGAATTTGCTGGAAGATTCTTGATTACTTCCAGCACTAGAGGTTGCTAAATTTGCTTTCATAGTGGATTCCAACCAAGTACTCGAGCGGTGTATAGATGTTTGTGGCCGAAGGGGCGTCTGGATTCAAATGGCTCTCGAGGTGAAATCGATCCTAGGTGATAATCTATACACGAAACCTTTGCTCATGGTGAGAGAATTACATCTGTGAATATGTCATACTTCTCCCTTTGGCAGGATCATTTGTGTGTCTCGATCACCACACCCACAAATTCCACTGCCATTGGGAAATGTATGTTGCTATCTGGACTACAGTTTGTTCTGAGTGGCGAATAAATATATAACTGCAGCCAGACGCCCTAGGGAAGTCGGCACTCCTTTCAAGCAAGGAACGATCTGGGGAACTGAGCTGCGCAGAATGCGGGTGACTATTCACCGGTTATGCGTCTGCTGTGCGGATCAAACCACCCGGATTTCCCGGGTTCGATTCTTCACCGAGGATCCTGGGTCCTGCTACGTTGCAGCTTGGTCCCATATGCTTCCATACAAGAGAAAGATCAATGTTCACACTGTCTGCGATGGCTGCCTGGGGAAGGAAACGGGGCTCTCCAGACATGAAGCTGATCTCATTGGCAAACGAAGAGCCCAGTTCGAATTCAATGATCGAGCTACCTGGATTCGACGGGAGTGGCATTTCTGGATGGTCAGCTCGGAATGGCAGAGTCTAGAAGTGAGATTAAAACGCGATGACCATCTGAGACTTGAGGTGGGCCTTCGTGCTACACTTCAATAGGGAGAGTCGAGCGGTCCACCAGATTATCACCATGCGCAATTGAGGCTAAGAGAGATATCGTCCTTGCGGTTGATGAAGATCTCTCCTTTCAAAGTCAGGTTCCAAGGTTGCAGAGCGGCTACAGGTGTCCGGTGAACGACTGTCTACGGAGCCTTGAAGTCGAAGGTCGAGTCGCGAGAATGTACCACTGAGGCGAGAACATTATTTGGTTTTTTTTCTATAATACAGTGCCGACCGTTAGACCACATTTCCTCCCATGTCAGAAACACAGAGATGCTGTATCAAACCTTAGTCACATGGAACGCTAAACCTTACATGACGAACCCCGTATTTCACGTTTTGTCCAGGCTTTCTTGCATGGTAACAAGAATCAAAGTACTAAACAGTATACATATGTATCATTACACGTCTTAAGAATTCCTTCCTCGATATCCAGTAATAACAGACCAATTTTGGATTTATTCACTCTCAATCCTCCCAGTGTTGCAATTTCTACCACAAATAATCGTTTCCAACCCCCGACTCCTCGTATCCTACTTCATGCTCTTCCAAGCATGAAAGCTAGTAATCACCAAACGCACAGGCGCTTTGTTACTACATCTGTCCGTTATCTGTACGGAATCCGGGCTTCAACGCCCGAGTCTGTGCGAGGTAATCCTCTCATTTGGCCTCTCTTTCCTCCCTCGGTCAGATATATATATCTGACTACTTCTCTCTCTTTACTTTTCCTACTGTTCGTCCGCGACTCTTTCTGATTTTCTACTATTTTCTCGCGTCTACAAGCCCACTGAGGTGACACCAACTGGAGAGCCCTCTCCCTCAAGCCCCAGCAGCGCTGCTGCTTCTGAACTTGTTCCGGAAGAAACTCTAATCACTAGAACGTCTGTTTTACATGTCGAAGACGGGTGTTATCAACTGGCGTATTGCCCTCGCATCTAAGGATGCAAGAACTGCAAACTGTGGGGGAACAAATTTCGTATAATAAGTCCATAGCATTGCGTCCGAATATCCCAAGAGAGGTCGCAGGGGCAAGCTTCGCTTATTCCAGCCGGACGTTAATCAACTCTACTACTACTACCATCAGTACGGAACTGGGTTTCGTCTCAACGAGCTTCGTGAGAGAGCGTGTAGATCCAGAAAGCCCTTGTAATAAGATCTCCGATTTCTTGGTGTATTACCTAGTGTAGTGGAAAAATCACGACACTATCAGCCCTAGAGCTCTGGAAGTGAGCAATGCTTAGTCAAGTGTTGCATATAGTTATGTAGGCATCATCATGTAGAATTTGGAATCCACAGTCCTTTTCCTCCCGGTTTTACGGTCTCCAGGATCATAATTCTCAATATCCATGGATGCATTTGTATACTTCTGCCCATTGATGCTCGTGAGATTTCCCTCATTGACCTTTCGGCGACGTCAGACCGCCAACGCATTCTTCTCTCTCTTGACTAGGTAATTTATCGATATTCAAGTTCCGAAACCACGAGGCTCGTGAGCCAATCCTTGTCTGGACCAAAAATGTCCCATGAGGATATATCAACCAGGACACATTCAAGTTGACGAAGCCACCGAAATTCAATCGCATCGGTGATTCAAGTACGTGAACTTCCAATAAGGGGGGATAGAGTAGCTTCAGTTTCTCGAGCCTTTGTTTCATCTGAATAAGTTCCCAGTCAATTTCTATTACCAAACAATTGAGGGATAAACGGCTTTCTACCCTTAATCCTTCGGATAAGGATATCTGTGCTTTCCAAAATTTGCTCCCATAGACGCTGGTATTCCTCGAGTTTGCTTAGCGGCTTGGAACCTATCTTCTCCTGTGGCGTTTTGGGCCGGGTTTGGTCTTTCATAATGACAGAAGGAATCGAGTCAGTTATTCAATAATAGCATGTACAGGCGAAAAGAGTGGTAGTTAGAGAGGAAGACTTAGACTCAGCCCTGGAGAGGAATTTATAATTTATGAGAAATGCCAACAGATAAACTCAGCAATGCAGAACTCTGATCCGGCGCACAAAAGCACGGGCGCCGAGCCATCCTGTTAGCATCTCGCAATCATCTGACTGTGCAAAGATTCGGGAAGAGCTACATGCCTGGATCAATGATCTCTGAGGCAACATAACAAAGAAATCATACATTAAATTCCAAAGTAGAACACGAAAAATCACGGAGACTATTCACACCACTTAGGGAGGAGGAGCCATGCACACCGTGAGAAATTATCGGTACATTAAAAGCGCGGCATCTGCGATTTTGTGATGCTGTGAAAGATTGCGATGTCTATCCAGTTGATTTTGATCAAATTAAAGATCGATTCCTCCAAATCAACCATTAGGCAAGCAAAATACGCCGAAGAGACTCCAGGCTCATCAAGTGTCAAAAGGACCCCTCCAAAAACGGAGAAATGATTCAATAAAAACCATGAAAGAATTGCGAATTTTTTGACAAAAACAATCGATCATTCTGATCACGAAGCAGCTAGATGTCTGCGCAATTCATCTCGTATGATGGAGCACCATCGCGCTGACCGATACACAAATTTGAAGCGGCCTATGGAGCATTCATCGCACGCCCAACGTCAAAGACCGGCAAAAGCCAAACGTCAAATACGCCAAACTCTCAGTGATAGGCATCTGATGGACATGTCAAAATCAACTCGATCAATGGCAACAAGAAGAACTTGAGACGAGGGTTCAAAAAATGCAAGGAGTATCAGGTCGAGAAGGAACAGCGAGATGCTCCCCCCACCCCGATCTGGCAAATATAGAAAGCCACCCTTCGCCAGGTGCCCAATTGCGCACCCTTCCAAATGGTGCTACTTATTGGGACGATAATGGTTAATTGGGGTAGACAGAGACCAAACTTTCCTGAAATCAGAAGAAATGCGTGTGGAAAAAATCTGTAGAGGACCCATATGGCCGAAGCTCGTGTGGGTCAGCAGAAGCAAAGCTGGAAGGGACAGATATACTACAGCATGCTACATCATAATATTAGAGCAAGAGACGATGATTCCAAGTCCGGAGAGCCCGGAAACTACGATCACTCAAGAGACCCTATTGGACTCACAAGACTTTCCAGAGCGTATTGCAGTTTGAGATTGCATGATGAACAGGGGTTATGAATTCATGGGTAGAAAGCAATTGATTCCACAAGAAAAATTAATATACACTTTCCGAGCAATATCCCTTTAAAGTGACTCACCTTACCGTCAGTATTCTAAAGTCTAGAGATGCCGGGTTTTGGCCCTCTTCAGCCTAGATAAATATCCTCAGGCAAATCGTTGTATAGCTGGTAATCAAATTCAACACTCCACTCCAAGACAAAGTATTTCACAAGAGCGATAGTAGTCATTGGATCAAGGGTTGGAGAATAGGGCATCGAAGTTCCATGTCGCCAGAAGCTTGTCTTGTCAAGGTCGCTCATTGGATCATTCTGTAAGACCACTGCTATGTCGGTGACAATTCTGACGACATCTGCCGAGTTTCCTTGGCTGGCAAGAACAGCGCTTTCAGCCATATCCGCCATAGTCCCTCTCACAAACTGGGAATTCCACCCTCTAGCGACCAATCTTTCAGGCCACTTTGTGACCGCGGCGCGAAGCGTGACAGCCAGACGGCGTCGGTACCGTGCCATCCTCTCTTTTCCGAACGCAACCAGAATGTCACGGAGCCCTCGGTGCAGAGACCATGACAGAAATGTCCACGAAAGATTGTCCAAAGCTTCATCGAGGACAGTGCATTCTTCCCCTGGGATGTACACAATCACATCGCATCCTCCATCATGCTTGTTAGGCAAGCGTAGCACTACCATGCCTTCCGGAGGCTCTACCTCTGCATCCATTGCTTTCGGGCGCAAGAAGCTTACCTCGTTGACGTTTCCACCGATCATGTGGTAAAGATGCCTCCCACTGTGCGCACCTCCAAATCCTCGGGGTTCATATTCAAGCACCCATTTACCGGATGATTTGCGTCCTGGAAAGCCACATCTAAAGCCCCTCGTTGATCGTGATTCGACAACTCCCGCCAACATTTGCAAACACGCATCAACGCGTTGCTCAAATGCTTCCGGATATGGATCTGTGGATAGTGTATGAGAGTCATGCAAACCAAGTCGAGCAAATGCAGGGCCCCCGACGCGCCATTCCAAGTACCATCGTCCGCAGTAGGACGGGAATGATGCTCGGTATCCAGAGGAATCGGAATAAGAAATCACCCGGCGGGAATTAGTGAGGCAGAGCAAGGTTATGAAGGTCGGGCGGGAGATTTTGACGACAGTTGTCAAATTGTGCTTTTGAAGAGGACAGAGTGGTAAGGCATACCAGCTATTTTTGAGAGTGAGCGCCTCGGAATCGCTTGTGTGGGGTGTTCTCTGGCCAGCATCAACCATGTCGCTCTGTGGGAGCGGCCTAAACAACTTTGGTCCACGGGAATTGGTTGGAAGGGTCGGATGAACCAGTGCGAGCAAAAGTGACCACGCGGTCTGTCCTGGTGAGGCTGATAATGGCAAGCGACTGAGATACACCACAGGTCGCCCGCAAAAGCCGTGTGAGAGGTTCGCACCGATGACAGGCCCCACAGGTGGCGGTTGGACCATACGGTACCACGGAGTTGAAGGCTGTCGGTGGGACCAAACTCCTAAATGCTGATCGCCCCGTAGGGAATAAAATAGATCTTTCCTCATGAGAGTGCTAAGCCGAGTAGTGAATGATCCAAGTGCGATCAGTGCTATGGCTATGACAAGCCATAGAGCTATCGTCATTGGATCATCCATATGGGGCTCGGTTGAAAACATACCAAGTCTTCATTCATAGGCTGTAAAAGAAACGAGGGACTTTCAAAGGGAACGGAATACAGTAGCGACCGCTTTCGCATTCCATGTCGAATATACACCGAAGCTGTTTCAAACCCTAATCATGTGATCCGCTAATCCGGATACAGGTAGCATGTAAATAATCCGTTTTGTAGATAACCAGGTAATCTATACCGCGATCCTAAAATACAAGTATGAAATATACAGTCATTTACCCCGATCTTCCAGGCTGGAAGATTCCATGCAAACCCTGCAAACAACGCAGTCGTTGAATGGGCAATCTGCCAACAGTCCCTCTTTGTATCTTCAGTTTCATTACTGCAAAGCACCTGGGGCCTATCTGCCTGTTTGTCCGGGACCAAGTTGCTGTGTAAGGCTCGATCGACAGTAAGCTTATTTGTAATCCCCGCCACTGTCCATCATCATGGCATCCTTTTGGATCTTATTGGACGCCAGAGATGTTTGCTAATCGCTTCCGGTTCAATCTGCTTAGGCTTCCTTCCTCTCCTTCAAAAATGGCCAATAGCGTTTGTAGCGACGATGCTTATCAACTCCGAACAGGGCGCACATGGGACGAAGATTCACAATATGCCCCCACTCCTGGTCACTTTAGTCGTACGCCATCTGTATTCTCTTCTGGCCCTGCCCCGGTTCGTGTCACCGATCCGGTCCAATCAGACCAGCTTAGCTTTCTCCCGCTTGCCGAATGGGATGAAGACATCGACTATGACGAGCCGTCTCCAGGATATATCCGCTATACGATTGCGTGGAAGCTTATGCTCAACCGTAAGAAGGTAGGCAGCGTGACCGAGAAAGGGCTGGTTATCGCTCCGCGGAATTACTGGACCAAGGCTTTGAAGCCTGCTGTTGAAGAAATGCTGCAAATGAAAAAGAAAAATGGCCAGCGAGTGCGATCTGAAGGCACAGCTGTCACTGTCAAAGCGGGCGACCGATCTCAGCAAAATCTGGAACTATTTTGTGCTGCTACTATTGACTGGAATTCAGTGGAGAAGCAGTTGCGTAAATGGAGCAATTTAGTCCGCATGGGCAAAACACTCACAATTGACATTGTGTTTCATTACAGGGGCGACGATGAAGTGCCGCAGAAAGTCGAAAAGAGAGGCCGTGTGTCGGCAACAAGCAGAATTTTGGCAGAGCGCCAGAGACGCATTGATATTGAAGAAGATATAACTGAACGACCTGCAACTTGGGATCTTGTTTATGGCTTGATGAGATGTGATGTCCGGTCATGCCCACACAAGTGCGATTGGTGCTGGGAGGACCCACAGGACAAGAAACACTATAAGCTCCGGGCCTCACATCTAGAACGACTGATTGACTACGTTGATGGTGGTGGCTGCCTAGACACCCATGATAATGTTCCTAACGATATCCGTCGGGACCTCGTTCTAGAGAGTCAGAAAGGAAGGAAATCGAGAAAGACCAACGTCACGAACGGAACATCATATCCCACGACCATCATTAATGTTCTGCCGGCACAAAATGGCAGTACCCCCATAGTCAGTTCCTCTCTACACAATGCTCGATCTGATGAGCAGGTTATTATTCCTGGACCTCGTGAAGTGGCTGTGAGGTAATACTGCGAATGGTTAGAATCACGCGCCACCGATGAGGCTTATAAAGCTGGTTTTCGGAAAATATGCCAAGTGACTTTGGACAATCACCTAGATCTTGAACTGATTCTTGAGGACCCAGACTCTGGCTTTTTTGTTGAGCGAGGGATCCAAATTGGAATTGCCCGTCGTTTCCTGCGCGACATAAAAGAATGGGCTACTGTGATGAAACCAAACGGAACTGATCAGACCACTGTTGGAAGTGTCTGCTGTACCGAATGAACATTGTATAACCCCACTATGGCTGGCTCCATAAAGGTTCAACAAAACTGATTGTGTCTGGCTCGATGCCGTTTAATATATTATAGAGTTGGTTTTCGATAGTTAGGAATGTTTTTAAATAACAATGTAAAATGATTGCATTAAATCGATCACAATACAGATACTGATCTAAATTGTTGATGCATCATTTAACAAAAAGATTTCCCCTCTCAATGAGGAACACTCAGTTAAGTATATACCCGATTCGCCCAGGTCACGCTGTTGGAAAATATCTTATCCAAAATAGTGATGTAGCCGCTCATGCCTTTTTGACAGTTATACCGGTATGTCGAAAATGACCCTCAGCGCTCTGCTTCTTTGCACCAACTTCCATGCACACACCGGCGGAGAAAGACATCAAATCCCTGGTCAAGATTCTGTTCATATGTTGACCAAGCCTTCTTAATGTACGCTTTTAGCTTGGCAAAGAATTCCTCGATGGGGTTGAAGTCAGGCGAATAAGGAGGCAGGTACAATAATTTGACCCCCGCGTCGGAGCATAATTGCTTAATACGGTCTGAATGGTGGAACGAGACATTATCCATAACAAGTACGGATTTCGGTTCCGGCCATTTTCCACAATGCTGCAGAAGTTGCTCAATAAACGATTCAAAAAAGCTAGTATCAGTTGATCCCTTGAAGATACGAGACAAGATAACGCCGTCCTGTGTATAGGCTGGCAGTATCTGGTAGTGTTGACCCCGGTGAAATTTAGATATTTGCACTGGTGTCACACCCAGTGGTGACCAACCAGTCCGTCGATATCCCACGCGTTTATCATATCCCGATTCATCAACAAAGACCAGATGATACGAGCTAAATTCCGATAGCTTATGCTGGTAGAAATCTCGTAGTTGAGGATTCTGTTCTTTTGCTCTCTGCTGGGCTTTCTTTTTTGTCCAGCCAGCCCGCGTGAGGGCACGTTTGACGCTCGATGGTGAAGGCAGCACCTCAAATTCATCCCAAAGAAACAGAGCCATCTCTTCAACATATAGGCTGGGTTTTTCGGCGAGATGGTCACAAAGGGCGTCTAGCATCACAGGGGTGATGATTGAGGGCTGGCCGGCAGGGACTGGGGGGGATCTGGAGTCGCCAAACACCCGTATGTTTCTGCGGATGTTAGTGACCGAACGCTCACTACACTTGGCCACCTTTGCCATCTGTGAGATGGTTAGTCTCTTTTTGTTGAGTGTCATATGAACAATCAGCTTCCGCTGCCAGGCCTGGAGGTTTCGTGCCATTGTGCGTTAGGTTATGTACAGTAGGACATTGATGAACTGAAGCTGGGACATTTGCGTTGCAAGAATGTCATGGTGGGCGTCCACCTCATGTGTTTCCGTTTCGCTTTTTACGGTACATACCTTTCAGCTTTGGAACGGGTCTTTCAGATACAGCGATCCACATCTGGATTAGTGCATCATGTGATCAAGGAATCAACAAATGTGCCTGGGTTTTGGACAAACACAGGTGCTTTCAGCTCCTTTTAAAGGGGTCACTAATCCAGATACGGATAGCTTGTCTATTTATAGCCAAGTGATAAACAACACTAGTATGGAAGATACAAGGCCAAGGAGACCAGAAGCTTCGATGCAAAATGAGCAAACATGGCGATTCTCAATTTAGTAATTGTGCCTCTCTCCACTGTCTGAGAATGATTGGCTATGAGATGACGATGCCTCAGCCTGGTTCTTGCCTTATCGATCTTCCCATAATTCTGCCGCGTGTCGCCGCTTTCAACGTGATTGGTGTTTACAAGGTTCGTATAGGGGGAACTAATGCAAGCTCCGCGCGCGCTATCACATCTGACAAATATACTGTCGACACGTGTAGTTCCTGTTCGCGCTCAGATATTCAAATATTCCATAGGGAACGGTGGATGAGGGGCCATGTACATATTGGGGCTTGAATTCCCGTCTCCTTTTCTCCCTGTTAGATATTCTCGAGCTGCGCATTGTATCACACATTCTTTGCGAGATCTCTCAACTACTTATAGTATACCACCTCAAGATGTCGGGCCTAGAAGTGATCGGTGGTATCTCTGCGATCATTACTCTCCTCGATACCTCGATCAAGTTCTACGATAGTACTCGGAATGATGTCAAGTTACCTGAGACTTTCGAATCCGTTCGAAACCGACTGCCCGTTCTCCTCCACATCCTTCAGACATGCCAGAACGACCTAGAACCGGGCAAAGACTCTATGCCGTCAGACGTTTGTGACGCCCTAGAGAACATCCTTGATTCTTGCAGTGAAAAGGTTCGAAAATTGAGAGAAATATTTGAAATAGTCATACCTGGTGAAAAAGATACATGGGAGAAACGATACACGAAAGTCATTCGCAGACTTGGAAAAGGCAACAAAGTCGAAGAACTTATGACTACACTCACTCAAGATGTTCAACTTATCGTCAATCACAATGCGGTAAATTCTGCTACACCGGGACAAAATGCCGAGCTTGAAGATATTCTCAAAGAGATGAAATCTGTCAAGATCTCGACTCCTGGCGAAGAACATACGGCCTTAGCTTTTAACAGCGGTGGAGGAGCCCAGACCAACAATGTCAACAGTGGCAGTGGTCAGCAAATCAACAACAATGCTCATGTCGGAACCCAGAATTTCCAATCCGGTAAGGATTAGCTGTCATGTTAGCTGATTCCCTTCGATCCGACATCTGGACGTTTGGTGGCCCAGTGTGGCGGCAGTCATCGGCTGTATCTGCTTCCATTATCTCTTACATGCCCAGGTGTATATCTCAACTTCATTTTGTGATTGCTACTAGTAGTTTTCATCCCCAATATACATTTCCCTATGTCATTTACACTCTTGGCCTTTTTAACAAGCTTAAATTCCCCTCAACACTACAACTTGAAAACAATCTCAACTAACCGTTATTGGTAGTGACCTTCAAGCACAAAGAAGACTTTAGTTTTCGGGGACCCGTTGGCGTCCATCTCGGTCAAGTGCGTTCCATCACCTCTGAACTCTTCGTCGGTCGTGGCAACGAGCTTGATGAGATCGGGAAAGCTCTACATCCTGTTCCTAAGGCTCAAAAACAACGGCGCCTAGTTCTAGGCGGTATGGGTGGTATTGGCAAGACTCAGCTTGCGATCGCCTACGCAGAGTCCGGCCGTGGATCTTATACCTCAGTGTTCTGGCTGAATGCAGTGTCTGAAGCCGCACTGAAAGACAGTTATCGATTGATAGCCAGCATTATCTTCAATGTTGAGGAGCCGGGGGTGCTAGAGGACAAAGAGATCGTCAGACGTGTACACCAATGGCTATCTACCCCAAAGAATACTGGATGGCTGTTGATATTTGATAACTACGATGACCCCGACCAGTTTCGGATTGACAACTATTACCCCCCAGCTTCTCATGGAGCTATTATGGTCACCTCTCGACGACCAGATCTCGTTGCTGGCAGCTCTCTTGACATAAAACCGTTCCAGAATATAGAGGATAGCCTCGCCATCCTACAAACCCGATCAAAACGAGAGAATATTCAATCAGGTGTGCTACACACGTGCAACCAAACACATCTGGGATCCACTAATCACCACTGTTAGATCCTAATGCAAAGCGCCTCGCAGAACGACTAGCGGGTCTTCCTCTCGCTTTGGCCACCGCCGGGACATACCTTCAGCGCAAAAAAGGCTTCACTTTCGAACGCTACCTTTACGAGTACGAGAAACGCTGGAACATTGACCCCCGCCGACCTACCAAGCTCAACGAGTATGAGGAGCGTACACTCTACACGACCTGGGATATATCATACGCTCGCCTAGAGAAGGAAGAGCCGGACGCGGCGAAAATACTGAAGCTACTGGCCTACTTCGATAACCAGAGTCTTTGGTACGAGCTTTTTCATGCCGGACTCACCGATAGTTCTCCTGAGTGGCTTCATGAAGTGATCACAGATGACGTGAATTTCAATGGAGTAATGGGGGTCCTGGCCGAATACTATTTCCTGGATACTCAACAGACGTCTGGGTCATGGAGCATGCATAACTGCGTGCACGACTGGACTTTAGCGGTACTCAACAAGGCCATTGATGAAAAGGATTACTGGTATGTTTTTGACTGCATTTCTGCGTCTCTAAAAGATGACAACGCGGATGACCTTGCAAACCTCTCTTACTCCCCCTTGGCTGCTCATGCCACGAGACTAGTACAAGAGCGCTTGTGCACGAACGAGGTGATATTTAATCTTACGCCTCGTCGACTCGACCAAGCTTCACTGATTTCAAACCTACTGCGAAACCAAGTACTTCTTCTTGCTGCGGAGCAGATGTACCAGCGGGTGCTAGCTGGGTACGAGAAAGCGCTCGGACCGGACCACACGTCGACCCTACGCACCGTCCACAATCTCGGGGTTCTATATCGTGCCCAAGGCAAGCTAGACCAGGCCGACCAGATGTACCATCGGGCGCTAGCTGGGAAGGAGAAAGCGCTCGGACCGGACCATACGTCGACCCTCAACACTGTCCATAATCTCGGGATTCTATATTGGAACCAAGGCAAGCTAGACCAGGCCGACCAGATGTACCAGCGGGCGCTAGCTGGGAAGGAGAAAGTGCTCGGAGCGGACCACACGTCGACCCTAGACACCGTCCACAATCTCGGGGTTCTATATCGTGCCCAAGACAAGCTGGATCAGGCCGAGCAGATGTACCAGCGGGCGCTAGCTGGGAAGGAGAAAGCGCTCGGAGCGGACCACACGTCGACCCTAGACATTGTCAATAATATCGGGATTCTATATTGGAACCAAGGCAAGCTAGACCAGGCCGAGCAGATGTACCAGCGGGCACTAGCTGGGTACGAGAAAGCGCTCGGACCGGACCATACGTCGACCCTCAACACTGTCGACAATATCGGGACTCTATATCGGGACCAAGGCAAGCTAGACCAAGCCGAGCAGATGTACCAGCGGGCACTAGCTGGGTACGAGAAAGCGCTCGGACCGGACCATACATTGACCCTTAACACTGTCGACAATATCGGGACTCTATATCAGGACCAAGGCAAGCTAGACCAGGCCGAGCAGATGTACCAGCGGGCACTAGCTGGGAAGGAGAAAGCGCTCGGACCGGACAACACGTCGACTCTCGAGACTGTCGACAATATCGGGACTCTATATTGGAACCAAGACAAGCTAGACCAGGCCGAGCAGATGTACCAGCGGGCGCTAGCTGGGAAGGAGAAAGCGCTCGGACCGGACAACACGTCGACTCTCGAGACTGTCAATAATCTCGGGATTCTATATTGGAACCAAGGCAAGCTAGACCAGGCCGAGCAGATGTACCAGCGGGCACTAGCTGGGTACGAGAAAGCGCTCGGACCGGACCATACATTGACCCTTAACACTGTCGACAATATCGGGACTCTATATCAGGACCAAGGCAAGCTGGACCAGGCGGAGCAGATGCATCACCGGGCGAGGCTAAGGAAGGAGACGAGGAATACCGCTAATTGCTTCTGTAAATAACGATCTTAATTCAATACCTCTCGCGCTCGCGCTGTCCTCCCCTGGCTCTGTTTAACTCTATTCCTGGCCTCAGAGATAAATAGGCAGCAAACCTTAAATTCAGCATCACTCTACCCGATGTAATAGCCAGTTACTTCTTTCGGTAATCAGTTTATCATTCGTCATGATAGATAGAGACAGCTCTCAGAATGTTGACTGGCACTAAGGTCTTAGTGGTGAGGCCGAGAAAGATAATCTCAGTGTGTACTGGTCAAGGCAATTTCGAGAACGACTGTAATTTGGCTATACTGTAATTCAGCGCTGTCTCAACTACACTACAAGCTTCCCTCCAATGGCATAATGTCACATGGTTGGCGTTGAAGAAAGAGAAAACCGTGGGATGGACTAGGCTTGGACTAAGTTTGGCTTATTTGATCATGGGCCTGGTATGTTTAGGTCTGTAAAATTACATGCGGTGAAACTCTGGTATGTATTCTATTTGTCTTAGGCTATACAATTCGCCTTTATGACGGATCCTAAAATACAGACCAACCGAAGATGGACTAGCGTAGCATGTGATTAGGGTTTGAAAGAGCTTCTATGTGTTGCTCGACATGGAAGGCGAAAGCGGTCGGCACTGTATTAATATGATACAAACTAATTTCTATTTTATCAGAATGAGTACTGTCTGATGAGGCGGCGGATATTTTCGGTAGCTAGTGGGAAAGGGTCAGAAGACTATCTAATTCGAGACATGGCTATATTTTTACTGATTCGGGCTGTACGAGTAGAACTCTTGTAGACGCTTATGGGTGTTCATTTCTTTTCTGTCACTCCGATCGGATCCATTGTTTCATGAATCAGGTAATAATCTAAATGATGGAAATGGTATTAATATTCATATTCATATGAATCAAGGTGACACTGTTCAAATTAATTCTATTCAAGTACCGTGGTTCATGTAATTCTGTGCTATTGATGATTTATGGGGAAAAAATTCTTCTTACTTTTGTAATCATCGTATATCTTACAGTTAACATTGTATAGTAGCTAAGTAAAATATAATATTATACTAACATTACTATTATGCAACCTTGGAATTCTGCAATATCCTCCAAGGTTCCATTCAAGGTGATGCAGAATATTGGAAAGATAAATCCCATGGTCTTAGGGCATCTGTTTCTAATTCGTTTATATAATTATTTCCAAGGTTTGTGAAACCTTGGAAACATATTTTTATTGTTTCTTTTTTTTTAATATATACCTAGGTATCTCTCTAATCTATGTTCACTATACCTACTCTCATAGGTATACATATAATAAAAGTATATTTGACTAGTGATAGACTACATATCTGACTGGTGAAATTCAATATTATTTATGTGATAATGAATATCGATCCATGGATATATGCAATGTTTGTGTTGAGTGATAAAGAAAGAGAATATATGTATATTTATATATCACGTCATGCCTCATGTCTCATGGTGCATATTGTTTGTCAATCAAGTTTCCAAATATAGTGCTCCCGAAAACGATGTAAAAGCAAGCGAGAGCCCTGGAAGTAAAGATGATTTTGAGCGGCTTTTCATACATATGGAGTAAACATCTTACTTGATATTATCATATAACAAGGATTGGCTGCAGAACTTGTGTACAGTCCACCAATGCCGAATCAGTGATTCTCGCGTAGAACTCATGGATCTCAAGCGAGAAAACTCGAATCCCCTGTAGTTGTGCGCACTGAATCGCTCGCAGGATTGCCCTCAGATGGACTGCAAACGAATAGCCCCAGTACATGGAACTCCGGATACTGAACCAAGGGAGCTGGGTGCTATCAGGCTCAGTGAAGGATAGCCGAATCGTGACTAACGGCGACAGGCGTTGGAAACACTAATAAAGAACTCGTATGTCATCTCGCTGGAGGAGGACCTTCTGCTGACTTTCAACAAGGTCCACGAATCCAGAGTGAATTGATCGATAGGACAAGGATCTCTCGCGAAGTCCCCATTCGAATGCCCTCTGGTATCGGGAATACTGCTGTGGGGTGTATATGCAAGCCGTGAAGTAGTCCCACTGCGGCACCACTGAATCTTCAGCATCAGACGGTGCAAGTGCTCGATAGGAACGACATACGTGGGTCGATAATCTCCGAGGTATCGTAGCAAAGCGCCCGTGCATAGAATGGTAAAGTACAACACGAGAAAGCATGCAGACGAGCCAAATCACCAGGCGAGAAGGAGACACGGACGGTGTGAAAAAGTATCGGTACACTTATAGCGCAGCATCTGCGATTGACTAAATAGAATTCTTCCAAGCAAGGTGGTTGCAGGTTTGAGCAGATAAGATTCAGTATCTCGGATTGTAGGTAATAAAACTGATCCGAAGACATACTTGTCTGTTTCCAAGGTTCCCATGGGTAGAATGAGTTCAAGAGCACTACAAGGCGGGAAAGAGAGCAGGTAAAAGAATATATCTGTGCCTCTTCCAGAACAATATCTCGGACGTGAAGGCGTTACACAACGATCTCGTATTGTCCGCGCGGGGGTTTGCCTGGTTTGCAGGGTCCCCGCTGGTGTAAATAAATCTAGATCTCGCGCTCTCTCTCTTTCTCCATCTTTCCTCAGCTCTCATAATACATACTGCTTTCCCGTCACGTATATACTTAGCACGTCTTGGGAAAAGCCCACTCCTATAGTAAAGCAACGCAGTCTAATGACGTATACACTTTCTGATTCGTCCATAAGTGGTGAGGCGATGTCAAGAGATTGGAGGCCAACTGCTGTTGGGAAATCCGGGTACAGCTGGCGGGTGGCGACGGGGACTAGCGGAGTCAATGGGGTCTGGAGATAAGGGACCAGGCCGAGGAAATGGTGATGGACACTGGGTCTAGCACTTGGGATGATTGGGGTTCGAACTAGTCTTTGTCCTGCGCAAACATAAGAGAGATAAGCGCTGCCAATGAGAATAGCCACAAGATGTTCGGTCCGAGTAGAGACATTCTTGAATCCTTCGCATACTGCATCAGTTGGTCAATGTCGGTTGGAGAACCTAAAAGTGTGGATTGCTGGGGGGTTTTACTGGCAGCTCGCGAGTATATTCGCGATACAGGGGTCCAGGTTTAGTCGTCCACAATGACCTAAAAGGCCCAGTCAGCCGAGAAGCATCTAGCACAGAACCAGGTGACCCGAATTTGGAACTACCTCTTTATTATCCTCGGATTTTGCTCTTCAATGCGAATGACCGGGTGGGATCCAACAATGGCCAGTACCAATCCACCGAAAAGGAAAAGGGGAGCAGTGATAGTCTTTTCGAACATGTTGGTCAATCCAGTTACCAGAGACCCAGTGAAGCGCAAAAGTCAATGGAAGGGAGAGTACATTGATTTAATCCCAAGATATGAAAGCCGGTTAGTCCTTTATATGAACCCTACAGCGGGGACACCGAATTTAGGAGACTGTACGTAACCCGACTACATCAAATATGGATCCTCAACCTCTGTGAGCATTTAAGAGAACATAGCCTGCAATATGAATATGTCCCAGTGACACTTTAGCAGGTCTTTCTTATGCTCTTCTCTATTCTCTTTTACTTGTGCATCGCGCAGCTCGCCAGTGCTCACAACCCTGCAATGGCTGATCCCAATATAACTCAAATTGAGACCCGTGATACTGACGCCTTTCGCTCAGTGGCCTACTTTATCAACTGGGTATGTCGGTTCTTGATGAGCCATAGAAAGGTGTCTTAAACTTAGCGACCATATCCAGGGCATTTACGCTCGCAACTTCCAACCTCAGGATATTCCCGCTGAACAACTAACGCATATTCTTTATGCATTTGCCAATGTCCAGGCCTCTGGTGAGGTAGTTCTGACTGACACCTGGGCAGACACAGACAAGCACTATTCCACTGATTCCTGGTCCGATACCGGAAACAATATGTACGGCTGTATTAAGCAGCTTTTCCTACTGAAGAAGAAGAACCGCAAACTCAAAGTTCTTCTGTCGATTGGAGGGTGGAGTTATTCTTCTAACCTCAGAACAGCCTTCAAGACCCAGGCAGGACGGCAAAGGTTCGCTGATAGCTCCACAGAACTACTGAAAAACCTCGGCTTCGACGGTATTGATGTTGATTTTGAAGTGGGTGTGTGGTTTTGTGTCGAGGCGTTTGACACTAATATGAGATAGTACCCTGCGAACGATACCGAGGCAAGCCAGTTCGTTGAGACCCTGAGCCGTCTTCGTGAGGTAAATTCGTGTTTTGCGTTTCCCCAACTGAGCACTCAGCTGATCTGAGCTCTTCCAGGCGCTTGATTCCTACAGCGCAGCCGAGGCTGACAGCTACCACTTTTTGATCACCGCGGCATCTCCGGCTGGTTCGATTTGTTTCTTCTTGACTACTTAACGGAATTCGCTAATCTAGGTTCTAGGCCCCGCAAATTACGAAAAGGAGCATCTCGCGATGATGGATCAATACCTTGACTTTTGGAATCTGATGGCTTACGATTATGCAGGAAGCTGGGACACCGTTGCTGGCCACGACGCCAACCTTTACTCGTCCGATAGCAACCCAAAGAGCACCCCGTTCAACACAGACCAAGCGATCGAGTACTACACCTCTCATGGAGTGTCTTCCAACAAGATTGTGATGGGTATGCCCCTCTACGGCAGGGATTTCACGAACACCGCTGGTCCTGGTCAATCCTACAATGGCGTTGGTGTTGGTAGCTGGGAAAATGGTGTGTGGGACTATAAGGCTCTACCCCAGCCCAGCTGTGCCGTGACAAATTTAGATCTGGAAGTTGCTAGCTACTGTTACAACTCCGAATCGCAATTGCTGGTCAGTTATGATACCCCTGAGATCGCACGGAAAAAAGGAGAATATATCAAATCCAAGGGTCTTGGGGGTGGAATGTGGTGGGAGCTCAGCGGCGACAAATCGGGCAATGACAGTCTTATTGCCACGGTACGTCTGTTTAGGTGATTCATATGCGATTTTTCATCATGTGACTAATCACAACCTATTTAGGTTGTGGATACCGTAGGAGGCATTGGGGTTTTGGACAAGAGCGAAAATCATCTTAGCTACCCTGCCTCTAAGTATGACAATTTGAAAGCCGGCCTTTAACATTCAAACACCTTGTTGTGCTTAGAAGTTATGATACCGCACTGGTGCTGGTCAGGTGTGTGGAAATCTCGCTGTCTACTTCGAAATCTCTCTCCATCTCTCTTCTTTACCTTTTGCCTCGATAGAGAATTTGCTGATACATACATTCCACTTTTGCTTTGATAGCAACCATCTTGACTGTTTTTACCTTGCTACCAAGGCTTACATATTGTGGGCCTAGGAGCTCACGCCTTTCGTACAACCAACTAGCTCGTGAAGTGGGGGGAGCATGGTCTCCCTCTCATTGCTGCCAGATCGCCTCCTCTTTTATATTATTTGATACTATTATCATATTATCGGCTATAGAGTTGCTCGTCTGTGTATAGGTTGATCCAAGTATAGAGAATCAAACCTATTCATTACCTCCTTTCGACCTGGGCTTCCTGGATCGTATCCTGCACCATCATCTCTTGTTGCTACGGGATTGTATGGACCTGTGTATACTTTCACTCACCGTATATACACGCGCGGGTGAATGAATTTCAACTTGACATATTGACAATATCAATCCACAAGAAGGTTTCCATTTCTACCGATTTCTTTTGGGTGATATATAGTATTTCTAAAGATTTTTCAGAATTCCCAAATTTTATTGGTCGTGATCTATAGTGATGGATGAACCGGGTACCTAGTGTAGTGGGGCGCATGCTCACCCTATTACCTGGTGTAGTGGGAAGCGCGCGCTGGCGGTCTGACATCGCAGACAAGTCGACGGGGGTGCTCAGTGCTCGGCGGGAACAGGGAAGCATGGAAAGCCCTAGGACGGGCGGAATAGGAAAGAAATACTGTTTGCCAGAGAGGTGTAGAATACTTGGATTGCTATGCTAGGAAAATGGTGCTAAAAATACCCCGGGATGCCTGAGGCGGAGCGCCTTCTTTTGGTGCATTATTTCCAATGCCATTGTTTTATGATTTGCTGCTTCTTTGTTAGTCATTAAGTTGGAAGATTGCATAGTCCTAGTACATCTCTTCGATTTATCATGTGGCTCCAAGTTCGCGCAGATAGTGCTTAACAGCAACAGAGAGGGGGACCATGTTCCCATGGGTACTACTCTATTTAGATTCCCTCCTGGGTTCACGAAGACTCTTTCTTCCCCCGTCCATAACCTGGTTAGAAGATCTCTCAAATCTACCTTCCTTGGAGAGTGCACATAGGCCTCTAACGATGAAATGTTCCCATTTTGACTGTAGTCACTAAATCTGGTAAAAGAAGCACAGTTGGAATACTCTTTGATCTCGTAGCACATGTCTGGACTTGCAAATTCTGTCGTAATATCTATGGATAGCGGTGTGTAGCACTGGCTTTAATAATACTGTAATAAAAAAAAGATTTATCCACTGAATGGCTCCACCTTAACTCATACTGCTATAAATAGGTAGCTTGAGATGGGCTCACTTTGATTTCCTCCACTCAGTATATTCCATCTCCACAGCCATTCCTCAAACATTTCGCGCACCATCCACCAATTCGGTTATGCTTATTTTCCACGAGTAACCTTCATCTGACTCGAAAATGATCAAAGCATTGGTGCTTTGGATGAAGAGGAATATGGGAAGTTCCACAGGCACACAAAATATCAGTACTGCGGTGAGCTCACTCCAGGATTGACTGAAATCCATCTTGCAAGGTACACTTGTAATAATTTGGTTTTACCAGGACGCTCCCCGAGAGAAAGCCCAAATTTCATGCCTCACCCGTGGCCCCAGAGAAAGAAATTCAGCATGCGACGAGGTTCCTCCAGGCTTGTCCGAGAATGACACTATGGTCCTGGCCAAGGTCAAACGCAGGGCCTACATGTTAGACTATGCTCTGTTCAACCTATGTGGAATTCATTTTGGCTGGGGCAGTGTCATTGGTCTCGTGCCGTTGTAAGTTGATCTATCAATTCTTCAACTTTGGAGAGCAACACCAACCACGAATACCATACAGAATTGGTGATTTCAGCGATTTTCTCCTCGCAACATTGGTCGTGAGAACTTGTGGAGAGATTGACGGCGGACTTCCCATAGCTCTACGGTTGAAGATGATAGGCAATATAGCCTTGGATCTCATCATTGGACTGACCCCATTCATTGGCGATCTTGCTGATGCGATCTACAAGGCCAACATGAGAAATGCTCACATTCTTGAATCCTACTTGCGTGAAAAAGTGGCCGAAAACGCTTAGTATCAAAGTGCATAATTGGAGCAAAGAGTTGATCTTCACACCATTCCTGTATGTACATACCAGGCACGATAGGAACAATGTACGAGTATCAAGTCCTGAGTCACAAACCATGCCAGCCCTGAGACCCCTCCCAAAACAGAGTTTGCTTGAACTTTTCGAAAAGACCATCACTTCAACGAATGCTTTGGTGTAGTTGCTGACTGTGAAGAGAAGATAAAGAGCTTGGCGACCGGCTGATGTATTCAAACAAGAAACAAATCGTTGAGAAAACAAAATATTCAGCCCGTTGGGGCAAGAAAGGACAATTACAGTAGCGACCGGTATCGCCTTCCATGTCGGGCACAGAGAGATCATCTTTCGAACCCTAATCACATGACCCTCTAATCCATATGTGGATAGCGCGTAAATAAGACGTTTTGTAGCAAATCAGGTAATAAATACCAGAAGCTTAAAGTACCGGTATGGGAGATACAAGGTCTAGAACTAGACGCGCTGGCTGATAATTGTGACTAAGCACCCACCGACAGGAGGGCACGACTGTCGGTGAGCCAAAGCCATTTCACAAACCAAAGCCATTTCACCAAAAAATCATAAAAATCAATTTTAAACCTATTTATCATCTACCATACCATCTCTATTTACCATAGAAAATAGCTCACTATCAGTATCAATATAGTTTTTACCCCCTGCTGCCTCTTCTTTTTCCTTGAGAGCTTCATTGGCGCGACGCCAATAGTCTGTAACTCGAGCAGTTCGTATATCGAATCGAATGTCCACTCTTGATTCATTTGTACAACGACGACGAATCTTCGAATTTCCTTGAATTGACGATAGAGGGGATTTGGAAGCTCCTTGAATTATACGTCGCGATTTTGGAACTGGATTTCGGTGATTTTGCATCTTTTTGATCGTCAAAGTTGCAAGGTTCAATTCTTGAATGGCTTGTTTACCACCAGAAATTGCTCAATTTATATGTTTTTGAACCTTTGGAAGATCCAATTTTTCTTCCTCAAACAAAGTATTAAGTTTATCTTCGATTTTGGAGAATCTTTGATGGGTATTTGGTGGTGAATTAGTTCGTGAGCTTGGAATCTCTGCGTCAGATAAACCCGATTCACCGTACGTTTGGAGAATTGGCTCATCTTCCCAATGAGGATCAATTGAATTAGTGACAATTTCGGGATTCCAAGGCCAAAAACCAGTATCGCGAAATGCTGATTTAATTGTTCGCGATTTAAAGGTGTCTTTGCGAACAGCTTTAATAATCCGAAGGAAATTTCGTTTATCGTCAACATCACCACCCCATCGTACAACCTCATTATTCATTCTCCTGAATTTTTGCTTGAGAATGGAAAAAGGTTTCCCATCAAGAGGTTGACATCGATGAGTTAACTTTGGAAGAAACCAATGAGGTAAGATATTAAAGTTTTGACAAATATGTTCAAACTCCGGAGTTCCATGAGAACCGTGGTTATCCATCAATAAAACCCTTGGTCTTCCCTTTTTAACTCGATTTTTCGTAGTAAAATGGAAATCCAAGAGCCATTGAATTGCAGTTTTGTCATTGGTCCATCCTTTAGTAGTTGGTTTGATGATTCGATAGTTTGAAGGGTCATCATCGCCATCGTACCAATCCTCCATTTGTTCAGAACCGCGAATTAAGAACCATGGATGTATAACCCAACCATCAGCTGAAATACACTCAATGCCAGTGATATTTTCGCCAATACCTCCGGTTCCAATTGTCTCCTCTTGACGAGAAGAAACAACGTTTTGTTGGGCTCTAATTCCTAATTGAAACCCAGTCTCATCCCAATTATATAGTTCATGAGCTTCAATTTCGTGGTCATCGAGAAATTTAGCCAAAACTTTATACCAATGAATCAATGCACCATGTGATTCGGCTTCAATTCTTGATTTCTCTATTGGCTTTTGCGTACGAAGGGTAATATGGGGAGGTAAACGTCGAATAAAATTGTAACCGTACATCTTGCTAACGCGTCGATCGGAACCGCAACTTTGTAAAATACGATTTGCGGCACCCTCAATATCCAAAGCAGTCGGAGCTGCATAGACAGAAATAAGGAGCTCAATCCAACGAAACAATGACTTTTCTTGCAAAGGATTTAATGCATTGTTGTGGGTTTTACGGCTTTTGGGAGTTGACCTTCCTTCCTTCCGGCTTCGAAGCTTCCACTTTGAAAGACCAAAATGGGTAGCTGCGGCATCGATACTGCGAAAATTTTTGGATTTATATGCATGGAGGGCGATAGAGAGCAGATTTTCTTCTTCTTCGGTAGAAAACGGCATCGTTTTGGTGTAGAAATTAGGGGTTGAAAATGAATTGATGGTTTTTTGGTGAAATGGCTTTGGTTTGTGAAATGGCTTTGGCTCACCGACAGTCGTGCCCTCCTGTCGGTGGGTGCTTAGTCACAATTACTTTCAGCCTGGAAGATTTGATGCAAAATGAGCAAACATAGGGTTCCTTGAACAGGCAATCTGCCAATAATTCCATCTCCACTGCACAAAATCCATTGGTTGTACGAGTATTATGCCTCAGCCTCACTTGTTAACCCCGCCCCTCCACTCATAAACTCTGGTGATTATTCCCAAGATCTGGGTCTCTATAACATTCTTGTCTGCCTTGTCTTTCCTATGAACTCACGGTAAGCTATTCGTTCTCAAGAGTCGACCATCATATATTTCAACATGGCAGCCAGGGCCCCTTTATCCAATGAAGATTACACGGTCGGATGGATATGCGCCTTACCCCTAGAGATGGCAGCCGCAAAGCTCATGTTGGACGCCATACACCCGAGTCTGCCTCGCCCACCGACAGATCAAAATACGTATATTCTGGGAAATATCGGGGATCACAAGATCGTTATTGCCTGTTTACCAAGTGGCGCATGTGACAATGTATCAGCTGCTACGGTAGCGATGCAGTTGCTCTCGAGTTTCCGCCGTATCCGGTTCGGTCTGATGGTCGGTATCGGTGGAGGTGTACCAAGCAGTAATGCAGATATTCGCCTGGGCGATATTGTGGTGAGCCAGCCAGCTGACACATACGGAGGTGTGATCCAATACGACCTGGGTAAAGCGTTAAGCGGCGGACAATTCCAGCGAACAGGGATGCTGAACCGGCCACCCAAGGTTCTATTGACTGCCCTCGCTACACTTCAGGCCCACCATATCACAAAAGATAGTCAAGTTCTTAAATTCATTTCTGACGCCCAAAATAAAACGACGTCGCGGACAGCTACTACAGACTTCAAACGACCAACCAAAGAGGATCTTTTATACCAAACAGATTATGACCACGGAGCATCTGATACATGTGTCAATTGTGATCAGTCTAAATTGACTCCACGGCCTCCACGAGACTATCAAGAACCAGTGATACACTATGGACTGATTGCATCTGCGAATCAGGTAGTTGAAAATGGCGCACAGCGAGATCAGCTGGCTCGAGACCTAGGGGTCCTCTGCGTAGAAATGGAAGCTGCGGGGCTTATGAATGACTTTCCATGCGCAGTCATTCGAGGCATTTGTGACTATGCGGACTCACACGAGAATAAGGAATGGCAAGGATATGCGGCAGCGGTGGCAGCGGCCTATGCAAAAGAGCTTGTCTTGCAGGTTCCAATTGATCAGATTGAAATTACGCCGCCAGCACGAGACATGCATGTCGACCCACGTCTGGTTTTGGATCTGCACGAATTAGCTACAAAAAAACGAAACATGAATGATGACGATTCAGAAGGATCATCACTCTGTTCGGATATCTCTGCAAGGAAAAAGCCTCGTCTGCATTTCTCTAGGTCCTCAGACCCCGAGGAAAGTGACTCAACCGACGGTGACGGTAACAGCATTTCCAATGAGAGCAATCAAGAGAATGTGCATAATATCTTAGAGCCTCCAGATGCTTCTCAGGGTACTGAAAGCTATGCTAGTGTTTCAGAAAGACCAACAGCTGAAGATTCAACAAGCGAAAACGGCTCATCTGATTGGTATGAATTCTCCTCGTTGGAAGACCTCTGTTCTAAAAACAACACCTAAAATGGAACTGACATCCCGGGACCTGATAGGACATCCTCGGAAGAGGAATAGCTCAGCTCGGAATTTTAGTTTCACTATGCAATTAATAGACGTTATACTGCATCTCCAGGGTAACAAGGGGGGTATGAACTGGTGGACATAACGAACGCCGTTGTTAATCGAAAGTGCTCGGTCTTATACTGGATGCGAAGCGCAGTATCGAGACGCAGACACTGGATCAATTGTCAATTCTATCCTTACAGTATATCGTCCTTACACCCGTGTATCTCTCTTTCAGACATATGATACAAGCATAGAAGCATACAGCCACATAATGGGAGACTGTTTGTCCTGTTCGCATGCCAATTCTCAACTGTTTTCTAATGTCCTACGATCAACTACAACTTACCGAGAAGGGCTAAGAGGCTACGATTGTAACCGTCGAATTCCAAATAAACTGAATACTTTCAGCATTGAAGACTGTCACCAGGATAAATTGATTTCATTGTTAGTGATTAGTTCATTATATGCACGATTCTCTACACTTGTGGCAGGAAGTAACTTCGCTACTCACCATACTATTTACATTGAAAATTTCGAACTTCTTCATTGCCTACATCTACGCAAATCATCGCTTCCAAGTGCTGAGTGAACCTGACTTGATGAACAATTGCATACATATTGGCATCTTTGCCTTTGGGAACTGGTGAATATATCGCTATTGTGTGATATATGATCATTCAGTTCCGGATCTCAAGCTTCCGGGGCATCATTCGGTCCATTATAATCTTTGCTTATGAGTTGCAATGATATGATGGTACTATATTCTCAAGGTTGTATCAATACATTAGAATAACATCAATTCTTTTGGTATTGTACCATTTGGTCTTGTGACGGATCCTCAAATACGCGCTGAACCATATATGGACTGGCACCGCATGTGATTTGGGGTTGAAAACACTCCTCTGTGTTGTCCAATATGGAAGGCGAAAGCGGTGGGCACTGTGCCTCTCAGCTTTGAAACGGGTCCCTCAGATACAGCTATAATCACATATGGATTAGTGCATCATGTGATGAAGGATTCAACGAATGTCCATGGGTGTTGAACAGAGAGAGGCCCAGAAGCTTCGATGCAAAATGAGCAAACATGGCGATCCTTAATTAAGTAATTGTGACTAAGCTCTCCACTTACACCCGTTCCCGTGTGTAGGTGAGCCACAACCTATTAACAAACCACAACCTGTTAACAAAAAAAAACAATATTTCAATTTCAAACCTATTTTTCAGCCACCATACCATCTAGATCTATGTATTTAAATAGCTCGCTATCAGCATCAAGATAATCTCTGCCTCCCAATGCCTCTTCTTTTTCTTTTAGAGCCTGATTGGCCCTGTGCCAGTAGTCTCGAATTCTTGCATCGCCACTCTCTCGCCGAATATCTATTTTTGATTCCATCGTACAGCGCCGAGAAACCCTCGAATTACCTGCAATTGATGATAATGGAGACTTGGATGCTCCTTTTATAAAGCGCTTAGACTTTTTAATAGGGATTTGGTGGCTTTGCATCTTTTTAATCGTTGATTTCGCAAGCTCTAGATCTTGGAGAGCCTGTTTACCACCTTGAATCGCACGATTTATATGCTTCTGAACCTTCGAAAGGTCTGGTTCATCATCCTCGAATATTGTACGAAGCTTATTTTCAATTTCCGAGAACCTCTGATCCGAATTTGGCGGTGAATTCGTGGCTGAACTAGGGAATTCTCGATCAGGTGAAGGTGTATAGCCATATATCTCGAGACTGGTTCGTCTTCCCAACCTGGATCAATTTGATCACATACAACATGTGAATCGACAGGTCAAATACCAGTGTCTCGGAATGATGATTTAATAGTTTTCGCTTTAAATGCATCTTTGCGAACTGATTTAATCAACTGAAGGAAGTGTCGCTTATCACTAACATCTCCACCCCATCGTACAATCTCATTGTTCTTCTTTCGGAATTTCTGCTTAAGGACTGAGAATGACTTATTATCAAGAGGCTGGCATCGATGTGTCATTTTCGGAATAAACCACCAAGGTATAATATTGTGGGTTTGGCAAATATGTTCGAATTCCGGGGTTCCATAGGAACCATGGTTATCCATTAACAAGACCCTAGGTCTATATTTAGCGACTCGTTTTCGAGTAGCATAATGGAAATCTAGTAGCCATTGAATCGCAGTTTTATCGTCTGTCCAGCCCTTGATTGTTGGCTTAATAACTCGGTAATGAGAAGGATTTTCGTCGCCGTCGTACCAATCTTCCATTTGTTCAGAACCGCGAATTAAAAACCATGGATGCATAGCCCAACCATCGGCTGAAATACATTCTATGCCGGTAATATTTTGGCCAATACCACCGGTTGCAATAGTCTCTTGTTCGCGGGTAGAAACGACGTTTTCCTTTGCTCCAATGCCTAGCTGAAAGCCAGTTTCATCCCAGTTGTATAGCTCGTGGGCTTGAATTTTATTCGTACGAAGGAATTGGTCGAAAACCTCATACCAATGAATTAATTCACTGTGTAATTCGGCTTCGAGTCTCGCTTTTTCCATCGGTTTTCGTGTCTGGAGGGTGATATGTGGTGGTGGGCGGCGTTTAATAAATCGGTAGCCATACATTTTACTAACTTCCCGGTCGGAACCGCAATGTTTTAAAATGCGATTTGCAGCACCCTCAATATCTAAAGGAGTCGGTGGTGTATATACTGAATTAAGGTGCTCAACCCAGCGAATAAGAGAGGCCTCTTGTGAGGGATCTAAGGCTTTTTGGGTGGCTGTACGGCCTTTTCCATTTGTCCTGCCGTCATTTCGGTTCCGAAGCTTCCACTTTGAGACGCCAAAATGAGAGGCTGCGGCCTGAATGCTAGAAAATTGGCCTGATTTATAGGCTTCGAGGGTATTTGAGAGAAGAATCTCTTCTTTTTGGGAGGAATTTGGCATTGTTTTGGCGGTAAAAAGTGAGTTTAAAAATTGAACGTTGAATTTTTTGTTAACAGGTTGTGGTTTGTTAAAGGTTGTGGCTCACCTACACACGGGAACGGGTGTAGGTGGAGAGCTTAGTCACAATTAACGTGTGACTAGTTAAATCGTGCCTATCTCCACTTTATGAGAATGATTGGCTGTGAGACGATGATGCTTCAGCCTCACTTTCCAACCCCGCTGCTCCCGACTTTGGCATTCCTTCCAGGACTAAGTTTTCGTGGTGATGTGATTATAGACATTGAAAACCCTCATGAGAAATCCATCTTTTAGTATCACGTGATATTATCATTATCTCACCCAACATGGCTGTCAGGACCACCCTATCTCATGACGATTACACGGTCGGATGGGTATGCGCCCTGCCGCTGGAGATGGCGGCTGCGAAACTGATGTTAGACGCAATCCATCCCAGCCTGCCGAGTCCATCAAACGATCAAAACAATTATATCCTTGGCAATATCGGGGAACACAACATTGTTCTTGCCTGCCTACCAGGTGGCGCATATGGTATTGTATCAGCTGCAACGGTAGCGATGCAGTTGCTATCTAGCTTCCACTCTATCCGATTTGGCCTGATGGTTGGTATTGGTGGAGGTGTACCAAGCAGCAGCGCAGACATTCGACTAGGTGACATCGTGGTGAGCCAGCCAGCGGACACGTCTGGAGGCGTGCTCCAATATGATCTCGGTAAAGCGTTGAGCGACGGTCGATTCGAGCGGACAGGGATGCTGAACAGGCCGCCCAAGGTCCTTCTGACTGCTCTCACTACACTCCAAGCCCACCACTTAACAGAAGAAAGTCGGGTTCTTGAATTTATCTCAGAAATTCAAGCCAAAATGCCTCCACGCAGAGCTGCAAATTTTACACGGCCCACTCAAGCGGACTGTCTTTATCAATCAGAATACAACCATGAAGGATCTGGTACATGTATCGATTGTGATCCATTCAAGCTGGTACTGCGGCTTCCACGAGATTATAAAGAACCAGTGATACACTATGGACTGATTGCATCCGCAAATCAGGTGGTGAAAGATGGCAGGCGGCGGGACGAGCTAGCTCGAGACCTAAGGGTTCTTTGTGTCGAAATGGAAGCTGCAGGGCTCATGAATGATTTTCCATGTCTAGTTATTCGGGGTATCTGTGACTATGCTGACTCGCATAAAAACAAGGAATGGCAAGGATATGCAGCAGCGGTGGCAGCAGCCTATGCCAAAGAACTTGTCTTGCTGGTTCCGACCGATCAGATAAACACTACTCCAACTGCGCGAGATACTCTAGCAGACTCTGGTGAGATATTCTATGTTTAACTTGTTTTACTCCTTGCCTAGTTCGAATGCATGACTAATTAAAGTTTGATGAGTGTAGTCGACCACCTCAAAATTCCTCTAGACCTTACCGCAGTGCCTGTGATTGGAAACTTCGTTGGACGGCAAGACGAGCTAGACAATCTGTGGCAATTTTTACAACCGACAGATTCACCATCACGGAAAGTTGCAATTCTTCACGGGCTTGGCGGTATGGGAAAGACGCAGCTAGCGATTCGCTTCGCGCGAAATCATAAAGATCAGTTTACGGCGATCTTCTGGCTAAGTGGCAAAGATCGAGATGCGCTCTTGCAATCGTTGAGCTCTGCTTTGAACCGGTTGCCGGGACAGGGTTGGGATAGTGAGGCGACTAATGACAGAGAAGTGAAGCAACGAGCCAAGCATATGTTACAGTGGCTAGCGTTGAATGGCAATTCACGCTGGCTGATTATTTTTGATAACATCGATCAATATTCCCCCTCTCACAGCCCTGCTATTGATGGATATGACATTGAGGAATTTTTCCCCAAGGCAGATCATGGTTCCATCCTGATCACTTCTCGACTTCAGAGGCTGACTGAGCTAGGGGAGTCGTTCCCGGTCCCCAGGCTTGACTGTCGTAACTCAATTCAACTACTCCTGCAAAGCATTGGTCAATCAGCAAGAAGCACCAGTAGCAAGGATGACAGCAATCCCGGTAATATGGCACCTATTGAATAGATGTTATAAAATATTACACCTTATGCTAACATGTATAGATGTCCTTACCCTTGCCAATCGTCTGGATGGACTGCCTTTAGCCATTGTTATCGCCGGGGCGTTTATGCGTGAAACTGGAACCAGCATCACTGAGTACTTGGAGTTCTACCGGGAATCTTGGTCTGACCTACAGCTCCAATCAAGTTCTGGACGCCAGTACCAGCAAGGCAATATGCTGCAAACATGGATGATCTCATATCTTGAGATCCAGAAGCGTGACCCAAGTGCAGCAGACCTCCTATTGCTACTTGCCCATTTTGATAACCGTGATATCTGGTACGAGTTAGTGGAGAGTGGCCGTCACAGCTCAAACGCCCCGGACTGGCTCAAAAAGGCCATATCAAGCGGACTCGCGTTCAAAATTTGTATGAGGTCTCTCATCGGATTCTCTCTTCTTGAGAGTAAGCAACAAGAAGGGAGCTATGCGATGCATCCAGTGGTACAGGATTGGTGCCTTCACATTTCCAACACAAACAAACATGTGAATTGGATGCAGCTTAATGAACTGGCACTGATATCTGTTGGATACTCTGTGCCGAGTGCAAGTGATAGGAATTATTTCGAGCTTCAGCAACGACTTCTTCCACACGCCAATTATGTTTGTCATCTAGATTGGTCAGATGACAATATTGGGTTATGGAGGGCATTCCATGGTATCGCGGATCTTTACTCTGATCAGTGCAAGCTGTGATCAGTGCAAGCTGCAGGAGGCAGAAGAGATGTACCAGCGAGCACTGGCAGGCAACAAGAAGGCTCTCGGTCCAGATCATACGTCTACTTTGAGTACAGTGAACAACCTTGGCCTTCTCTACTCTGATCAAGGGAAGCTGAAAGAGGCAAAAGAGATGTACCAGCGAGCACTGGCTGGCTATGAGAAAGCCGTTGGCCCAGATCATACATCTACCCTCGATACAGTCAATAACCTTGGTGTTCTCCACTCCAAACAAGGTAAACTGAAAGAGGCAGAAGAGATGTACCAGCGAGCGCTGGCTGGCTATGAGAAGGCCCTCGGTCCAGATCATATGTCCACTCTGAATACAGTCAACAACCTTGGCAATCTCTACTCTGATCAAGGGAAGCTGAAAGAGGCAAAAGAGATGTACCAGCGAGCACTAGCAGGCACGGAGAAAGCTCTCGGTCTAGATCATCCGTCTACTCTGAGTACAATGAACAACCTTGGTCTTCTCTACCAAAATCAAGGGAAGCTGAAAGAGGCAAAAGAGATGTACCAGCGAGCACTGCCAGGCTATGAGAAGGCCCTCGGTCCAGACCATCCGTCTACTCTGACTACAGTGAACAACCTTGGCCTTCTCTACTCCGATCAAGGGAAGCTGAAGGAGGCAGAAGAGATGTACCAGCGTGCACTGGTAGGCAAGGAGAAGGCCCTCGGTCCAGATCATACGTCCACTCTGGATACAGTCAACAACCTTGGCAGTCTCTATTCTGACCAAGGGAAGCTGAAAGAGGCAGAAGAGATGTGCCAGCGAGCACTAGCAGGCAAGGAGAAGGCTCTCGGTCCAGATCATACGTCCACTCTGGGTACAGTTAACAACCTTGGCCTTCTCTACAAAAATCAAGGGAAGCTGAAAGAGGCAGAAGGGATGTACCAGCGAGCACTATCAGGCAAGCAGAAGGCCCTCGGTCCAGATCATCCGTCTACCTTGAGTACAGTGAACAACCTTGGCCTTCTCTACTCTGATCAAGGGAAGCTGAAAGAGGCAGAAGAAATGTGCCAGCGAGCACTGGCTGGCTATGAGAAGGCCCTCGGTCCAGACCATCCGTCTACTCTGAGTACAATGAACATCCTCGGCCTTCTCTACAAAAATCAAGGAAAGCTGGGAAAGAGGCAGAAGAGATGTACCAGTGAGCTCTGAAAGTGGAGAAGTTGAACGCATTAACCATCGCAGACGGAAAATAGAGCCTAATCATCCTTTGTAATATCTTTTGCAAATGATTCCTTGTAAAGTGCTAGGGTAAATCCGACCTGCTCATCAATTGCATGTATTAATGCTTCAATGCTAACTGCGCATCGCCCCCGTCTTTTTTTTTTTTTTTATTCAATGAGTCTGTAGCTATTTTGCTATCATATGTATATTAGTTTCTAGAGATCAAGCTCTCGAGAGAGCTTTCGGTAGAACAGGACGATTATGCGAGGGTTGCAATGACGTGATGGTGAGTGTGGTATTGTCACTCAGAGCTGTAATAGTAAATTGGCATTTACAATACTTCGCTTTTTCTTCGTTTTGTATTATACCGTTCGGCCTTGTGACGGATGGTTCAATACGAGATTAACCAAATACGGCTTAGCAACTCATGTGACTAGGGTTTGAAAAAGCTACTCTGCGTTGTCCGACATGGAAGGCGAAAGCGGTCGTTACTGTAAGTGTGCAACTGCACTGTGCGTTAGTTGATATTGGTACATTTAGTGGTCCAGGGATGACGGAATGTCACGTTCAGTCATTGCGCCTTTGGGCCCAGTGGTTGGTATATCTGGGTACTGAGCTCTTACTATAACAAACACACACACAGAGAGAAGGCTATATATCTACCTTGGCGGTCACCTCATCTCATATCAGAGAGACAAGCAGTCTGCTATGAGCATAATAATGTCATGATCGCAATTTCAGATAACGGTAACCAACCTTGTGTAAGGTTATTTGATCTGGCTACTGCTGCTGGTGTTGGATATACCAAAGGCAATGTAGCATCACAGGGACTAGCTGCTAACATTAGCTTCTTGAACCTTGAGACCTAAAATCGTGCAGGCGTGCCTCGCAGGCGGCAATCAAAAACGGCCTGCGAGTTCTTTTTGGCGAATATGCTCCTCGCAAAGTCCATCCTAACTCGGCGGCACGTTCAAATGGCAGTGACTGCCTGAGCAGATAGCTCACGGCTCCCAGACCAAGAGTCAAAATGTAATACACCCACTCAACTGATCAATGTTAGAATCAATTACTCCTGGGTTCACCGCCGGGTTGTCATAATGGCTCACCTTCATGCTCTGGTTGCCAGCTCCAGTCTACAGGTGGGGGGCCAAGGTGGGCACGCAAGAGATCCTCCAAGAAAGTCCAAATAGCTGCCATATCTTGTATTTCTGTTATAGATAGCCCCGAGCCGTTTCCATATCCGAATGGGTCAGGGGGTAGACAGAGAAGCTCGCTGGTATCGTCCGTTGGTGTGAATGTTGCAGCAACCAAGTCTTTTGCACCAACAAAGCCACACAACCATCGTTGCTGGCCTCGAGCATCTTCTTCACATTCCTTCCCACAGCCGAAGATCCGGCAAAACGTCCAAACGCGCCAAAAGGCCCTATGTACGGATGCCCAACGTGGGCCGCCTAGTCTCCTCATCGCTTCGAGCACATCTTGTTCAGTGTGGGTCCTACCGGCGCATCGCTCTCTTATAAGACCTGTCAATTGCGCACAGACTGTCATCTCTTCTGCGTAGTGTCGGAGATAAGAATCAACACCCCAGCCCAAATGAGTACAGTCATCTGGCGCACGTCCTAATGATTCGTAGTATGCTTTTGTCCCAGGGATACCACTGTTGATGCTCATCTCCCGGAGTTCCCATTGCTCTGGTACAGACCTCTTAAGAGCTCTCTGTATCAGAGGCAATCCATTCAATTCGAAATCCCTCTGCAGTTCTGGGTGGAGTTCAACCAGCTCGAGTAGGCTCCCTACATCAGGGGAATCTTTTAGGCTTTGGGTTGTTGAGATCTTCAGCCTTTGGGTTGTTGAAATGCCTAGGGCAGACTCTGGACGGCTGTAAATTTGCTGCTTTCTCCACTGTTTTCTTTTCTCGAAATTGAGAGGCAGAGAGACCCACTTCTCTCTCTGTGCCGGAGCCGACTGAGAATTGTTCTTATCCTCATCTAGGCAATTAAATTCCGTCTTTGGAATCCGCGGTGGGAACCAGGCGATAATTTCTCTGTGTAACGATTCTTGTCGTTTGTTTAAACCCTGTGGTAAGTCCTTTCCGCCGCAGTACTCTAGCAACGGTAAAGCAGGGAGCGGCTTATTCTGATTCATCGTACAAAGAAGCACAAGCTCACAACTCCCTTTTTAGTCCACTTGTCACACGTTTTGTTGAATCCGGTGGTGAGCAATATGGGATATGCCTTTGGGCTTCAAAGCAAGAAGTGACAATCTTGCTCTACCTCAGGGCAGGAAATCCACGGGTGGTTGGATTGGACCAAAACCTTTGAGAGAGTGTAAATACAGATTTGATCATAACATCTCATGGAGCTATTACAGGAAGATACTTAGGCAATCCAATTATGATTGAAGTGTCACTTTTTGGTTCATATTTGGCACCTGTCGACAAAGGGGCTGGGATCCACCATTCTGATTATTGCTCTTTCTGAGCGCCAGTCTTATCCTACAACTGATTATGTATAACTTTGACCCTTTTTGTTCAGAGCGTGCACTCTGTCAAAAGCCTATGTGTGGCTTTGAAAGGATTGGGCACGTGATCTACATGTGATAAGTATACTGCTAAAGAGAAGAGCGCGATGGCAGTGTGGGTGGCATCGCAGGCAGGTTGGTATCGGTGATAGAGATTTCAAGGAATGAGCAGAGTGAGCAGAGTGAGCAAGGTGTATTCAGTGATAATCACGAATGCCGTAAATTGAGGGAAGAATAATGATTGATTCCCCATTTTGACAATTACAATATAGGGGATATTTATAAATGGTGCAGAGGGGCTTTTTCCCCTGCAATTTCAGACACACGTGTCGATTCAGCCACGTACAAGCAAGGGATGCCAAAAATGGGAGGAAAATCGGGAAGCCCAGTTCAAAGGGAGGGGGGAAATGGCTTCATTGTGTGAACTCAATACAATAGTTAGCAAGATGACAGCTGAAAACACAATAATAACATCAAGGAGAGGGAATTGAGGCAGCAACAATAACGGAAGTATTCCATATACGCACAAACTGCACTCGTTTTGGTCTTGGGCCCAGAATCCATTCACCGCCTGGCAAATCACTGATCGCACCAGTAGACCCGCGGGCGTAGTTCTCCCAGTACATTGTTTAACTAGTATTTCAAATCCTCAGAAAGGAGGCCACTTAGAGAAGCAAGAAGCGCCAATATAAAGTGGATTCTGATTATCAAATCAAAAGAACTAAGAGATGAGAGGGAGCTTAGCCTACGGCGGTCATCCGACTCTGTTAGAGCGCACCCACAAATACCAATTCAGGTTTATCAGAGTTGGTATCTGCACCTGGCTTTATTCCATCTTGGAAGAGATACTGCATATAGAGACCTCTTCTGTATGATTGGCGTGCCATGTTAGGAGAGTTTAAAAGAGACTTGATGGTTTGTTCGACATGCAAGATGAAGTTCAAGGCAGTGCTGAGAATCATATCATGGAGAGTGTGTATTTAAAGGACGTACATATAACGTAAGATCAACTAGCCTACTTCTCACATTCATTAGAATTTTGTCTATATAGATTTATCTCACAAGAGTTATGTAGGTGAAAAAACTTTTCGTATGTGCCACAATCCCATGGGAAGTACCTTATAATAAGGAGGCCCTGTACTTGCCATGACTCGCATCTAATCATTTTCAACTTATTCAGCTCAAATAAGCGTTTCGTTGCTCTGTACACCTATTTGCCCCCCATCTCAGGTTGCGCTCCCAAGTCTCTCCAATTCCCAATCCGCGCATCATGGCAGACACAAGCCCTCATGCCTCAGAGAAGATCGAACTCTCTACTCCGACAAAAATCCCACATTGGCGCATGATATTTGACCAGGGTGTTGTCACACAACAAATCCTCGACTACCCATACCCCGGCTCAGGAACGGATGAGGACCCATTTGTGGTGACTTGGATTGCGGATGACCCCCGAAACCCCATGAACTTCAGTGGTGTAAAGAAATGGACCTTGACCATGGTGGTAGCAACTGCAACTTTGGCGGTTTCCTTGGTTTCCTCCGCCTACACCGGTGGTATTCAGGAAATCATGGCCGACTTCGACATCGGGCAGGAACTTGCTACCCTCGGGGTTTCACTGTTTGTTATGGGTTTCGCGGTACGTTCCTGATCTCCGCGTTTGACTCCGCGTAGTGTTTTTTGAGGGTTTTAGAAAAACTAAACCTGGCGAATAGATTGGGCCCTTGCTTTGGGCCCCACTGAGTGAGCTCTTTGGTCGTCAGATCCTGTTCATCATCACCTACGCCGGTCTCACAGCTTTCAATGCCGGTGTCGCGGGCTCCAAGAATGTCTGGACTCTGATTATTCTCCGATTCTTCGCTGGCTCGTTCGGATCCTCGCCTCTGACCAATGCCGGTGGCGTCATCGCCGATATGTTCCCCGCCAAGCAGCGCGGTGTTGCCATGAGTCTGTTTGCCGGTGCCCCCTTTCTCGGCCCTGTGATCGGTCCCATTGCCGGTGGTTTCATCGGTATGAGCAATGGCGGCTGGCAGTGGGTGATGGGATTTCTTGCGGCGCTCTCTGGCGCTGTCTGGGTGATTGGCTCGCTGGTCATTCCCGAGACTTATGCACCCGTGCTTCTCCGCCGTCGTGCAGAGAAGCTGTCCAGGCTAACAGGTAAGATTTATCGCAGCAAGACCGAAATTGACCAGGGCAAGGTTTGTCTTAAGAGCTCATTCATGGTCTCACTCTCCCGTCCTTGGATCCTGTTGTTCTGCGAGCCTATTGTGTTCCTGTTGTCTTTCTACATGGCTGTCGTTTACGGTACCCTGTACATGATGTTTGCCGCTTTTCCCATCGTCTACCAGGAGCATCGTAGCTGGAGTCAGGGCTTCGGTGGTCTGGCCTTCCTCGGTATTATGGTCGGTATGCTAGCAGCCGTAGCATACTCGCTCTGGGACAACACACGCTACATCAAGACCTCTGAAGCCCACAATGGCTTCGCGCCGCCCGAAGCCCGTCTTCCACCCTGCCTCCTTGCATCTGCCACCATCCCGATCGGCCTGTTCTGGTTTGCCTGGACAAACTCTACCTCCATCCACTTCATGGTCAGTATCGCAGCCGGTGTCCCATTCGGTTTCGGAATGGTCCTGGTCTTCCTCAGCATCATGAACTATCTCATCGACGCCTACACCATCTTCGCCGCCTCCGTCTTGGCCGCCAACTCCGTTATCCGCTCCCTATTTGGTGCCGCCTTCCCCTTATTTACCACTTATATGTACGAAAGCCTCGGCATCCACTGGGCATCCAGCATTCCCGCTTTCCTGGCTCTTTTCTGCGTGCCATTCCCCTTCCTCTTCTACAAATTCGGTCCGGTCATTCGTACGCGCTGCAGGTTCGCTGCGCAGTCTGATGCCTTCATGCGTAAGATACAAGAACAATCAATTGCAGAGCCCGTTGAGGACGCGAAAGTCAACTACAATTGCATTGAGGCTCCTGGTGCCGAGAGCTCGCTGTCTAGTGAGTTTGAAGACAAGGTCAATGCGATTCCACCTCAGAGAATCCGTAGCCACGCTCCGTCGGCTACGTCGACTCACACAGTTTGCTCGCTGTATCGCTCTGTGACCTATGAGGGAAATCCTTATAATATTGACCGCGTCAACACATGCGAATCCTTCAAACATTAAGCTGCTGGGCATTTCTTTTGGCCCCCCTATCTAGCTCTTGAAGTCGCATTATGAAAAGCTTTGACTTCAATTATACATAGTTCATATTGCCCTCTCACATTGCACCCCAAAAAGGGAGATACCGGTTTACATGGGCATATAAAATTTGATTGGCAATTAAGCTTAGCTCACATTGGATAGATGTACTGGCTGATAGAGTCAGCCTCTGACTGGGGCTAAGGTGGGATCCCAACGCTGTGCGTATCCCGAATTGGAGAGGGCTTGGATATTGAATGACACCCATTTCATGTATTCAGTGTGTCATTTTCAATCATATACTGTTGGTACCCGCGACCAAATACATCCACACCACCACCACCACTGTCAGATGAAGAAAATATAGTCAGAATTCGTAAAATTTTACTAAAATCCCGAGACCATAAAAAATGCTCAGATGAGCTTTTCTAGCGGCGGCTTATTGGTCTACGTCGATGTTACGATTGAGGTTTTCTAACAGGGCAGGGTTACCATAAGGCGAATCACTGAAGCAGTATATTCAATTTTGTAGAACCGAAAATGGACAAGGAATAAGAAGAGGAGAGAGCGCGAGAGAGCCAGCTATCTAGTCCGGCCTGTCAACCACCACTGTCACCTGACCCCCCACTCCGACGAGATTGAAGCCAAATATAAGCCAAATGAGATACAAATGATGATCGAAATTCAACTATAAGTAGCACCATGATCACTCCTATTGTTGCAGCAATTACTTTGCTAGTATGCGTTCTCGAGCGGAGATAGAACGCCAAATTCAAACTCTCCATGACGAGAGAAACCATCTTCAATTAATAATTTCCATCTTGGATAATCATCAGCGACATCTTGAGGCCATAGAAAGATTCTGGGTGCGAGTGGGAAATCTATCCGCACGGAGCTGCAAAGCAAAGCAACTAAGCGCAGGGTCGGCAGTTCAATCTTGATTAGCTGCCCAGTTCTACATTCCCAATGCACTAATCATATCGTGTCCGGTTGAATGTATTTTTTCTCTATGAATGACTTGTATCGCAAGAGCTATGTATACAGATAAAATTTGTGCTGATGAAGTTGTCTCAAGGTAAAGGGTCGTATCTGCCCTTCCCCGAGAAAAGTATCTGACGATTGCTCCGGTCTTCCCTGGAGATCGAGCGAAACCTTGGGATCAATTTTTATCTAACATATGTACAGCATGGGAAGTAGATTTTGGTTTCAACCCAACTTTTTATTTTCGTAATAATAGCTCTATCGGTGCATAATGATTAGGTTTCCATATACGTTGCTCCCTTTGGTCGGCACCCGTGGGTGATCGGTTTGTCGGGCTCCCGGTAGATTGATACACGTAGACCCAGAGCTTTGCTTCCTTTCTCCTTTTCTATTTCTGCCCCCGAGGTGGTCTCCCACAATCTATCCATTATTCTACTTCCCTGTTTTATCGTCATTTTTTGGATCCGCGAATTTACAAGCCTACAATATAGAAGCGACGCCCACATGTTGAGACTCTGGTTAATTTGAGTATACCAGTATACATGTCGGAGCCTTGGGTACCCGGTTCTTTAGGCCCCGGAGCTTTCCACAGATTAGATAACGTAATTCGCTACCAAGCTGCGCAGCCCAGAACACATAGTGAAGGCGATGAATTACAACATGATATTTCCACAACGGTTCCAAGGTTGTCTCTATGAGTTTTTCCTTATAACCGAGTGCTTCCTATGTGGTCTTTAGCCCTGTTGGGTGGTCAGGTGACCCGGTGGACAGGACATAGATAGCTCGCTCTCTCTCTCTCTTCTCTTCCTTCCTTTTCCTCGTCCTGTTTTGTTTCAGCAAATCGATCTATTGCTATTCGCTACGCTCTATCGTAGATATCTTTGCTATCAAGCCCCTTGTCGGAGCTTAAGATAATTTTTGAGATTGATGTATACAGGTGACCGCGGGAGATACATGTGTTTTGGAGCTCTGCGATATATTTTTCAATACCGTAACAATGCAAGTTCCAAGTTTCCTGATTTATTCAAAGTTGATACATTACACTAAAGATGCTTATCGATTACGATGAGCGAGTGATGAAACTAAACAAGAACGTTGATTTTTTTTTTTTGAAATATCATGTTGCAAGGTATTGCTTTTACTATGTGTTCTGGGCTGCCCAGCTCGGCAGTGAATCACTTTAGCGTAGATTAAGAAACCTCTCTTTTTCTCCCTCATTCCTCTTCTTTTCTCCCAGTATTTTATTCACTCGTATACCTGGGCACGTCTGCTACTCGAATTTAGCCTAAAGTTAGTAGAATTGGAGATTAGTTCCCGCTCTGAACATACAGACACACTGAGCGGATTTAAGTCCATTGTGTCTTCAGTGGCGTGATGTGTTAACTGGATTTGAGCCTGTTACTCAAGTTAAATACTATGTTCAACTTCAAGGCTGGACTCAAGCCCGGTCGACCCATGAGTTAGGTGGTTGGGTGGTCAAGTTATCACTGATCTGGTTGACGGGGCTGATCTCTCATCTACTCTCTCGTTGGTATTCAAAGTCATACTAGGCGTACATATAAAGTACGATCAATCTGTGATAACAATAACAAGCGATCAATAAACACAGCACATACTACTGCAGACTTTGAATCCGGTGCCTCTTTCCGTCTTTTCCGAGTGTAGCTTATCAAACCTCCAAAAAGTATCTCACCATTTCTTTGAGGCTTTTCTGGTCATGTAATTCTGAATTCAATGTAGCACCCAAATTCGAGCAGTGAAATAAAGTGGAAGGTGATGCTAGATCAAAAATCACTCGTGGCAAATTCTCCTCCGAGACGTGAACACACATAGCATAGTGCTTCTACTATTGCCCGGGTGCCTTGTTGTGGTTTATGTTATTGTTATGTCATTGGAAATTTTTTGTCATCAGTGGGGACAATGCGCCAGTCTGAGACAAGCCCTTCTTTCGCTCCGAATCAGGATGGGTTTCCTGGATCTGCCCATTTTATGCTGATTTGATGGCAAGTCTTCTACAACTGTCTGCATTGACCCGTGTACTTCTGATGCTCCATTTCCATCAGTACATTTACGATTCTAACAAACCTCGGAAACGATCATTCCATACACGTCCCAAACTTAGCTTTGGTCCAATTCTAGGGCACAAGCACCGCCCGGAATCGTACTATAAATATGTGATCACTGAAGAGGTGCTACAGAGCTTTTTGTATGAAATTTCTCATCAATTCTCTTTAATGCCGCTACGGAGATCTACGAGAATCGGTGGACTTGAACCCCAAACTGGGTATCGTGGCAGCGGCAATCAGTCTTCGAAGCCTGAAGTCCACACAGACTGTTTTAAAATATGGCCGACCGGGGCACCTGTATTCATTGAGGTAGGCAAGAGAATGAGGGACGACAGGAAGGATGTGTTGGAAGAGACACTTGAGCGGACATTTGGTGAAACATCATCTCTTACAACCAAGACGCAAGACAACAGCAACACATACTTTCCTGGTGATGTTAAACGTCCCTCGATCAATCGAGGGAAACTGGCCCCAGGCCTCCGCTCGTTGAACCCAAAGGCAAATCCTGCGGCTGGGAAGAATTCCTGGGCATACCGTCAAACAGACGCCGACCCCGAAACAGCGGAACAGCTCCAAGACCTCAGTCAAATCCTCATGTCCACAAAAAAGACGATTAGTTGCGAACTGCTTCCAGGTATACACAGATTACAATCGCATCTTGAAAAAAGGGAGGATTAACTAGAACGTTGCGCTTACGATGTAGACTCTATTCTGGTTACATGGCATGCACCGTATGCTCACTACTCGAGTACTGTTATCCTATTCCATAGATTGAACACTTTCCAACAGTGACAGGAACATAGAATCCCGATTTATGATTCGATTATCTCCTATAAATGAGATTTATCTAGCGTTAGTGTCGGGGGTTTAGTGGTTTCCAAATTTGGTGGGCTCCGCAGCTAGATACATCTCTCCCTCTTCTTCTTTCCTCGGATCTCACAAAACAGACACGATCTGTGGTTCATATCATACATTCTTGCCCTTTGGCCGATATTTTCTGGGTCTTTTCCATGACCTTCGAGCAGCACGTATCATCGCCATCAAAGTCGAAGCCATCAGGACTTATTTTTAATTCCATTGACTGTTGATTTACGTTGTTTTTGGCATTGATACATTGCCCATCTATCTAGCTTTTATCATAAATTTCATAGTATTTTTTCGCAGGTAACAAGAGATAACATCAATACGAAGAGAGTCCAGCAAAAATAGGCCCAGAGATCCTTCTTGTACGGACTGTCCTTCTCTTGATCTGGTATTCGAAACTCTGTATTATGCTTCTTCATTTCTTCCGCGCTGATCTGTCCCAGCCCACTAAATTTCCAGCACCGCAGACACACTACTAGATCTCACCGCAGATATTCTGAAACTCTCAGTAAAGGCATCATCTGAGCGGAGTAAAAAAAGTCTCCTACCTGTCTTCTGATGTGGAAATCATGGTAGATTCCAAGCCAAAGGTCACGGTCGCGACAGTCGTCCACTTGGCCACTCGTTGCATTCAAACGACAAGAAGGCTTATGCTCATTCATAGCATTCGAAGGGAAATCAACCCAAGGCTATTCAGGTTCTGTCAGCATGATGAACCGAAGAGACTCTTTTCCGTGAGGTAGACTGAAAGTAGACAGACTTTTGGAACTGGCCAATCAGAGAAATGGACGGTCTTTGCTTCCATCAGAGCCTTCTGAGGACTCCAGACTTCCCGTGAGTTCCCAAGGTATCTGGTATGAATAGTCTCGCGGAACTCTCCTGTCAGCAAGGTATAGGGTCGATGGGGGAGGATGAGGGCGTGGTCTCTGTAGATAGTATTCACGATTTCCATATCGTAGTCTGATGGATTCGAGGATTCAATGGTAGCGACGATGCGGTCAAATTCAACTGTCGACGGCTCAATCAACATGAGATAGCTGGTCATGATGCGGTGATCGGGATCTAGCCAGTATGCTCGGGGTAGGGCCAGCGGGCACGAAGGCAGGAAGAATAGTTCGTCCATATGCTGATACCACACGTTAGTTCAACAACCTTGGATGCACCGCGTTGACCACTCCCTTGAGGCATACTTGTAGCATAGTCACATCCGAATCTAAGCTTAGAACTCGGTCGTATTGTGTTTGATTGAAAGCTAGAAGTTTCGTGAAGCTTTCCGACCAGGTGGCTAAGGCTGGGTTAGTTTATCAGCTTTCTCAAAATTGAATCAAACAGGACATACGGTCTCCTCCGTGTCTTCTTTGGATATGTGTGGGCACTAGCTTCACATTGTATTCATCGCGGGCCTGACGAAGTAATCGACTCTCTGCCCCGTCATCATTCTCGTCGGCCGAAAACCTGGACGGGTAAATCAGGAAACGATCAGCCCTGCTGTTTAAACGATGTAAGGTCTCGAAAATCATGACAGAGTTGCACAGGTAAGCAGTGTTGGTGGCATATTGCGAGTATGCAAAACGGGACCAATCCACCAAATCTTTGCTTCTACAGTGATTGGGATCCTCGCGATCAACCCTCATTGTTTGAAATCGATCGCATAATATGTTCCTCGTCTGAAGGACAAGAAGGACCAGTATTATAGTGAAACAAATTGCTCGCGAGGCACCATGCAAAGCTCGCAACATCATGCCAGACTTCGACTCCAAAGTGACCCAGCTAGAAGCGTGAATGCCTTGGAAAAGCCCAAGTATGTATCAGGAATTATACCAATAGCAGATATGTCGAAAATCACACCTTAACAAAGATAAAGAATCAACAAAGTTGAATGGAATGAACATAGACGATAGTTTTGCTGTGCTCGAACGGCAGAACGAAGAGACCTAAATAAATATGAACTGGACTAGGTTTTGTGGATGTGTGGATGTATGGATTTTACTATTTTATACCCACCTTTCGTAAGTCAGGTGATCTGCTCCATCGACTTCATCATACAAAGACTGCTTTTTCCTGATCTACTCACATCGTAGACCCCCGATCTGACATTACTCGTAGTCTCTCAATATCTAACAGCATATATTCTACGAGATTCCAACACGTTCCAGAACCATATAGAGTGGTAAACATGAGCACCGCCACTGTGTCTCACCTTTACTAGCTGGGCATATTGGAAGATTGCGATGGATCTGCATGAGTTTATTTCATCCTCTCCCAAGACTAAGTTCTTTACTTTCCCTATTTTCCCAGATCTTTTAAAATATATAGGAAGTGGGCTAATCACGCAAGCGAGTGAATCAATCTGAAGCACATAATTAATAAAAGAAATATAGAATTCCATACCAAGTTGATCGCTACCCAAACGACGATCTCCAGTTGATAGAGAAACTGTAGAGGACGCACGATAGATCATATATTGTGAGAGACGAGAAGAAAAGAAGAAAGAGAGAGAGAGAGAGAGAGAGACAGCTCTCGAACTAGTCTAGTTAGTTAAGTAACTACCATTTTCAATGGCCCAAAAGCTACATATGCTCCTACGTAACTCAGCCTGGGTGCAACGCCCCCACTAACCAGTAAGGAGCTTATGGCTTAGGTACCTTTGCGCTTTATTCAATTATATCGATACCGTGCCCAATAAGCTCATCAGCTTGGTATTCTGGTATTTCCGAGACAATATCCCAGAATCCTGAGAGCTCATCCATGCAAAGTTCCCGATGGACCCTAGCTAGGTTTTTCAACGACTCAAAGAAATACACGGTGTCTGTTTTAAGTTTGACCTCGATGCGATCCTCATTCGCATCACCACCCTTATTCGCGTCATCGTTCACACTAATCACTTCACCTAAATACTGCAAGGCATAAGACGGCACCGCTACCAAGCGGGTGGCTTTCTTTTGTTCCTGCTGCGGGATCTGTAGGCGGGTATCAGCGCAAGGGCTCTCTCGGAGGCGGACAAAGCACAAAAGATGACTTCTCCGGCCACCACCAGCATCTGCAGGAACCGGTAGGAGCGATAAAGCTCCGCGGGACAGTGAATGAGTGGCATACCTGAGGAACTTGCTTTTTATCATTCAACTCGAGAAGGTAAAAGTTGCAGCACCAGAAGGATCCGTTCGACAGACAATTGTTGGTCTTGGCAAATACCTTCTTGCCTTGAACGGGAACAATTGTGACCTCTAGTCCGTACTCTTCTTGAGTCTCGCGGATGATCGCATCATCTGGGGTTTCACCTGCATCGGCGGCGCCGCCTGGGCCAGCTAGGCTGTCTGTGGTGATAGTCAGCATGTAGCTCCTCGCACAGGAAAAAGCCTTACGTGGTCCGCCATAGATTTTCACCCCATCTTTGATCGTCTTTCTAGTTCGTTCATGCATGAGCATGTAGGGTTGGCCATTGACCAGGACGGGTATCAACCCCATTGTGCCTTTTTTCTGCGCGCCTTTTTTCTCCGTCGGTGAGGAAGAAATGGTGGACATGGTAGGCGGGCGGCTGACAGCAGCTTTGAGAACAGATGAGGGAATGATGACGAAATTCAAAGAGCAATGTAGTGATAGAGAGCGATGATTAAGAAGCCATGGAGGGAAAGGCGGTGTTTTATAGCCATGGAGTGATTAACGCGATATCATTGAGGGATTTACAGGGACAACGACCTACAGGAGAAGTAGCCTGGTAACCCATTAGGCTGTCTAGAGACCCACCATCCGAGTTCACCTGGTTCCTGAAGGACGGTCAGTCCTTGGCAGTACAGCCTCCTAATCTTTTCTAGGCCACAGTGGTCTCTCCGGTTTCCAATTTTGCAGGACTTTGCGTCTATACTGCGCCTTCTATCTTGGTCTAGGATTTACGTCTATGTTCATGCGCAGCCTGCGGATTGCTAATTCCACGAGTGTAAGCCTTGAGGCTGAGCAGCCCGATCTAGGACAGCGCAAGGCAGACTTTACTTTTAGTACGAATTGCCCAGCGCCCGCACGACATTCTAGGCCACGAAGGGTCCCAAACACGCATCAGAGGAACGAAATCACGCACGATGCGCTATTGGTCGTGCCAAGCCCAAATTCCTCTGGGTCCTAGGAGCATAGTTGAGGATTTGCTGCCGCACCAGAGTTGTGGGGTGGACATAGCTAGCGTGCTTCATTCGAGTAATCAAAGCGATTCGGTGACAGTCTCGTCTCTATGCGACCGCGGTATATCATTTTACAAAACCTCAACATGGTACCCAGTGAAGAGGGGAATATATATGCACACTCAGAGATGCGCGGGTCGATCCAGCTGTTCGCAAGCAGCAAAAGAGATGCTCTCGATGGAGCGTACGATAATGGAAAAAGGCAGGAAGCTCAGCTCAGCCAAAAATGAGGGGAAAGGTGCTTCATTTCTCAATCAGGGCGTTGCGCATACTAATGTGCGATTTGTGGCGCACGGGAGTCAGGCCCAGTATCGTATCAGCCGAGTGGCAAGTTCTGTCCCGAAAGAGACGGCAAAAAGGTGCTCTTGGAATTTAAGACAAGACCTGATTATTGCACCTATTCAATGGGTTGGCATGGAAGAGGGAAGCGAACTCGACCTTGCAAGACTCCCTTGGCACATTTTTTTGCTGCATCGACTTTTCTGGAAATTGAGCGTATTTACGGAATAATTCTGATAGAAAAATCCGGGTATCCTGCTGTCCCGTATGACGGATAAGACACATAATTAAAGGCCTAGACTCAAAATGGAATAGCTCCCGGATATAGCGTCAAGAGAGAGTGAAAGAGTGTGATCATTGTAGAAGCCGAACCTGTCCTCTACTGTACCTCAAAGGTTTGATATATCGTTAAAATAGGGACGATGCTGTGTACGTTGAGAAACCCCAACAATACGCTTCCGCCAATGAACGCTTTTCCAGCCTATACAGCACAACACGGAAGTGTTGCTTTCCTGCTGCGTTTTCACATAATCTGTACGAGCCTTTTGAGCTAGATGTCAAGACATATTGTTATGAAGCTAGGCATAGAGACCCTCAATTGCTGACTCAGGCGTGACGCTATTTTCTCAAAGTTCATACAAACACTGGAAGCCCCTATCGTTGCGAGTGATACACAAAATCTGTCACAAGTCAACGTGCAAATTTATGGGTGAGTAGAAGGAGCTGACAGATACAATAAATAGATGAGGTAGTCTGCATATCATTTTTCATTGGGAGGGGTCAGGGCAAATGAAGCACACACACACCCACACACACACCCACACATCCATATGTACTGTAACCTGCGCGGTTTGCTGTCAAAAAATAAGATATCCCAGCAGGTATGTGCGAAGGAGTTTAATTTGACAAACACCCAAAGACGCTAGCTAGTATATCTAATATCCAATAAACCGCGGAACCATAACATAACAGTAAGGATCGAAAGGCACTTCGATCTTTCACTAATAGTTGAGTTTTGCCTATCGTTTCGACGCTAAACAGGCCCCAGGGAAGCACCACATGCTGCGATAAAGCAGCTCCGGCATGCAGAAGTCAAGACTAACATTCTGTCAGCTTGAGGCTGGTTGTATTGTGCTTTTCTTTGCGTTTGGGCAGATGTTTCCAGGGTTTTTACTTAGGATTGACGTAAAAACAGACTGTTTGTGTTACAATTAGATACAAGGCGTATCCCTGTGCCATGTGATCAGGGGTTCGAATCTCTGTTTAGAACGTGGAAGGCAATACCGGGTGCTACCGTAGGATAGCCCGATGACACAGGGTTCTGTTCATTCCAGCAAATCAGTGTAGCGACAAACAATCTCGAATCATGTTTCCCAGATGGGAACCTCTTAATCTACTGAATTGTTTACATGCATGGCTTAGATTTTACGGCTCATTGTTTGCAAAGGATGCTTGCCGCAATACTCAGCAGTACCCGAGAAGTGACGCGAGGGCGTAGATCAGGGCACATACCAGATGAATTTAGGAGGTTAATATCGTAATACCTTACTCACACCGGGAAAAAACAGTGCCGAGAAAATGTGGGCAGCTCTCCTCACCATATTTACAGACCCGTGAATATTATAGTAAACAAGGTCCTCGAAACAATTGGGGTAGATACACAACAATGAAGCCTTTTGGGAATTTACGATTTGCATAAAATAAGTGAGCGCTCTGAGTAAGGACAATCTGCATTGCGAGTAAGTTGACGGTTCAGATACATTGTGATCAAAACCATCCACGGACCAGTGATTAAATGGTCAGTTTGTGAAAATTGGCCTCGACGGACGATCTCGCTGATTCGATGAAGTCAGATGGAAACAACAATCGGCCATTGAGAATGTGGCCGATATGTGTTCGTCCAATATCCTGGCAATCCTTTCTGATCTGCGACGTCAAAATTTTGAGGAACTGGATCGGGCTTTCACTGAAACCTTGTCCCCGCCCTTGATTGCCGCCTTGGATGAAACCATCCGCGGCAACCACCAACCCCGGTGGTGTTTTGAAATATGCCACCCCTAGAAACTCACAGAGGTCCTTGTACTCGGAGTGGGAACCAAGATACAGTTGTCCAGAGAAGAGGTTGAGCTGGATGCGAAGTAAATCAGGAGCTTCGATCTCGTCAGCGTTTTGAGGGACAGTGTATAACGTGAGTCTATCCAATGGAAGAAAGCTTTGATTTTGGCGTGGTGCATAGAGATGAAGCGAAACATGATCTGATTTCCGTATCTCGGGCATCAAAAAATTGGCTTCATAGGGACTGATGATCATCATTTGCATCGCAATCGTTCTATCCCGAGAGACACGATGATTACTTCTCAGAATCCACCTGACAGGTCGTTGGAACGCGTCGGCAACAAACGTTGACCCAACCGGGATTTTGATAGTCGTGGAAAAGTCCCTCGTGGCCAGAAGACTGGAGGGAAATTGAGAGAGGTCAAGAAAGGAGGCCGCGGAGGTTCTCCGTAGTGAGTAAAATGCCGGCTGATAGGCTTCGGAAGGTCTTGAAAGCACGCCCGTGGCTATGAAAGAAGATATATGTGGATGGATTCGGTGTGCTTCGGGTGACGCTGGTGGAGGTCTCTGGACCTGACGCTCGATTTCAATCTCTGGAGCGAGCTCGCGCTCCTGTTCTTCTTGTAGGGTGGATGATCCAGTATCGAGACATTCGAACTTTTGACAGCGCTCCCATATCAAATTCAAATTCAGATTTGTATCGTGAGGGGAGTGGGATGGCAACCTCTCTTGATGACCAGGTCGATATCGTTGCTCTATAGTCTGGCATTCGGGATCAAGGAACCTTTGTGCTTGGATCGACGTCATTTCGGCGGCGTCCCTGTGATGAGGAGATCGCCATAGTTCTTGTTGGCGCTCAAAACGAGTACCCTGAACAGCCCAAAGAGGAACACTGCGCCTCATGTTCGCCCAAGTTTCAGAAATGGACCAGATAAGGACATCTGAAACACTGATGGGCGATCCTTCATGCTTGCCACGCAAGACCCGGATACTACGGTCGACCTCATTTGGGATGCAAAAGACGACGGACTGTCCGTTGCCTAACTGTCGCATTCTCATGCACGCTGCAAAACTGTTAAACTTTGACTTGTGATCATGTCGGATGTCGAACCCATACCTTGAACCAACTTATCCTTTGTGATGCCCGGGCCCAATGTGACCGCCGCACGGTAGTGGACCGGAAGCTTGAGATCGATTCCTCTGGTGTGGGCCTCGTCCAGGAACACCAAACATGCTCCCATTTGCCGTGCAAAGGGAGAGATTTGGAGGGATTCCACTCGACCGTTTCGATCAAGGACGCAGATATCATCTTGGTCGTTCACAAACACGACAGCCTGGATTGGCCCTTCTACCGGAGTCCGGCTCAACCAGGCCTTTGCCATGTCATGGTTACTGAGCTCCAAAATCTGTGCACCCACGTCAAGTATAACCTGAGCCGGTGGATGCAAGTTCAGCACTAAGTCCAACAGGACATGAGCATCTGATCTGGGGCCACTTGGCTGGGGAATGAAAGCCACAGAATTCTCTTGTCGTAACAAAAAATCCAGTACTAAAGCATTCGTGTGGTTTTGTTCAGGTAAATCGAGTTGAGTGACCCCCAGTGGCAGAGTTTGTCGCGAGTCATTCGTTCCGCTGAATCCAATAGTGGGGTTTGACTTGATTTCCCCAATATCCCAGCCAGAGGCGGATAGCTTGTCGGGAAATTCTTTCATCTCTTTCGGGAAAACAATGTGCGACAAAAAGTAGTCCACCGCGGCTTTTGCAAAGCGAAGGGCAGGAAATATGTGCTCAGCACAATGATGTCGATCGTCCAAGTTCACGCCCACCAACTGGTGGTAAGCAGGTGAAAGCATCGGTGCATCGTTCACCCAAATCTGGTACTCCGCATCAGCCTGATCTGAATTGACCAGGTGAGCGAATGCAAGGAATATATCATCATCCTGGAGCCCAGAATAGTAGTAGTTCAGGCACGTCAACAGGATGACGACGTCCGGGTGACTGAATTCCGAGCGAAGAGAAGGGCTGTCTTTGGCCCGGTACGGTACTGAAAGCCTTGTCGGCGGATCTCGATTCGAATCAGGCCCATAGTCTACCCGCCATCGCTTTTGACCCAAGCAAAAGGCCAAGACCCCCCCAGCAAGCAAGCCCCGTATCAAAAGGAGGGAACTCCGGGTACTCTCCCCCAAATGCCGGTTGGATCCTCACGCTCCACGGCTGCGACCTCATGGTCCGCAGGAACAGCCTTCATGATGTAGGTTAGAATGGCCTCTCTCACAGGATTAGTCTGCCTCGAGATCGGCAGGGAACCTATTCCATTTTCACATATATACGTCCCGACGTATGCGAGGAGAGCCTCTTCAGCATCGCGATCGAGCAAACGTATTCTTGGAAATTCACCACGCCGGTGTTCACTGACTTCAATAGAATGAGGGAACTGAGCCTTCACATGCGTAGCATATCGCCTCACCAAATGCAGAGCCTCTTGGATCACCATCCATCGTTGCGGGCCCAGTTCAACCGGGCGTTGAGCGCCCATGGTGTAGATCAGCTCGAACTTGACGTTGAAATTCTCATCACTCTCGTCCACGATGTCACGCGAAGATTCGTGGAAAAGTTGCAGGATTTGAAAAAGAGAACGGCCTACGGCGGTTTTGCCAACAATAAAACACTCAAGGCACATCAGCTTCAGGGAGAGAATGTGTTCGGGCTGAACAAGTAACACCCCGCCGAGGGATATACACTCAGCGCACATGCGCTGAATCTCATCTGCTTGGGCTTCGCCCAACTTCAACGAGCGCGAAACGGGCATGTGATAGACACGCCGACCCAAGAGGCCGCCTAGCTTTGCGACTAACATTTGAAACATCTGTCGTGATTGTGGTTTAGCCACAAGCACCCGTGCCAGATTCGACCCATTCGCATAGGCCGTCACCACGATAGGAACGACTACCGAGGATTTGCCTTCACCCATATTCAACTGCATGACCGCGTTCTCTCCCCGGGGGAAATTTCTCATCCTTCGTGCAATACTTTCCTGGACGTCCCGAACGAGAATTCCGTTCTCAATCTCCATTAACAGAGTCTCTGGAAATTCGTAAGGGTCCCAGTTGGTATGACCTGATGATTGAAGCTCCTTCAGAAATTCATCCCGTGTGTCGATAGTTCTAGCGAGGCGACTTGCCCGCTGAAGCGTTGTAATAGAACATCCGTAACGAACGAAACATCTTTTCCAACCAGCGTCCAAGCATTTCCATCGGTGACGTGATAGCTGTGCTAGTAGGAGGAGAGGGGACAATCTGGGGCATTGTTGAAGTTCGAAAGCTAAGGCGACCACCTGCGCACGAAACAGATCCCTCGAGTCCGCCGAATGAGTCCATCGAGCGGAAAGGGTTAGTTGAGACATGAGAGAAGAATGAATCCGGTAGGCATAGTCCTCGCATGAGACAAGATACTCCAAAATCACCTTTTTGCACGCGTCGGGGCTCAATTCCAATCGGCCACTTTGTTGCACACCTTTCATGGAGGCGACACTACTCTGAAGTTGCGCAACGTACCATTTTTCATATTTGGACGTCGCTATCATGGATAAAGAGTCGACCAGTTTAGCTAAGTCAGGAGGGCATTCGGCCATGAGTGAAGATGTGAGATGAAAGCTCTGTAAGTCTGGTTCGTCGTTGTCAAGATCCGGTAGAGATTGAAGGCAATCATCGAAGCACACGAACCCGCAATGGGAATTTGTATGGAGTGCATCAGAAGGCGGATGATACGGGGGAATTTGACATCCTGACTTCGCTGATTGCAGAACAAAGTTGTGAGTCCGGTAATCCATTGTCTCAACTCTTCATTATCCATCCAGGTATTAAAACCCATCGAAAATTGACTCCAGGTTTGACGCAAATCCAAGTAGTCACAAATTCTCGGAGACCCTTGGGCGGTGGGGTATGAGGGTGATCTGGTGGGCCATTCGCTGGCGAAATGAAGTAATATCCTTTCGCAGACCAGTGACCGATTCTTTTGCCGAAGCGTTTTTCGACGGAGGGTGAAGTCTGGATATGTCTCATTCGTTACGGGAACAAGGTTCGATTCCGGAGTGTAATCAAACTCTGCTTTTTTGATCCAGCTGAGAGCCTCTTTTCCATCCATCTCATACCCCTCTGATGGCAAAAAAAGCTCACGCGCGGGCGGAGAGATGAAAGCGGCTTCTGGCACAAGAAAGAGAAAAGCAATGATTTCCAGCACCACCATTTCGGTTTTGCCTGAAAAAGCGATAGTTGAGAGCCAGGCCATAAGTTGGAATTTATTGAGACCGTCGCGGCGGGAGCACACAAGCTGGTGTATGCAGCACCAGTAACTGGCAATGAACTCCGTTGAGCCCATAATCCATTCGGAATCGTATCGTAGCCTTTTTATATCAAGGTGAGTACTCGGACCGTACACTCTGCTAGGAGACGAGAGAACCCGCCAGAGTTGAGAGGTCAGTTTTTCTGCGACCTGTGACTGGATTCGTGGGATCCCGTCGTAGAGCATCTTGCATATTGCGAAGCTGCGAATGCCAGCAGGAGTGATGCGACTGGCATCGAGGCCTTCGTAAAGATGATCATACTTGTCCGTGTGATCTTCGGCACCGAAACCGGAGACCCGGAATGATGATGTGCGGATTCGATCGCGCAACAGGAGCTCCGGCTCCACGTGCGGGAGTGGGGGATAATCAAGCTTGGCACCTGGGTAGAAAAAGCTTGTACGGCGATCTTGATCAAAAATGGCATTGACCTCTTCTCGAAAGCCCTGGTGCTGGGACAGGCTGCCGAGACCATCCCGCCAACAAACGCTCTGCATCACTCGTTCATTCGCAGGATAATACGCTCTTGCAGGAGAAAGGGACGCGATATTTGACAAGAGCGCTATCTGTTCGGGCTGAAGTCGATCAAACGACCTGACAGACGCAGAGCGGAGAATGAAGAGCGCCTGCTCGGTCCCGGTTTTCTTGGTGAGCGGATCGGGCAAACAAGATGATGTGAGAGCGTGCAAGTAGCACAGAAACAGCTTGCTCTGCAATGTACCATTGTCTGCAAGCCGACCCAGTTGCTCGTCGATCGGGTATGCGTGGAGTGTAGTCTTGGATTGCCAATCGACCTCCACGCAAACATGGTCCTGGGCTTTTGCATAAGAGACTCGCCCTTCAGGTATGAGAACTAGGCGGTTGCACGAGGTGAGATCTGCCAGAATGATCTTACTGCTTTGGCCGATCAATGAATCAAGCGACTGATCATTGTCAACTGACATACCGAGATATTGCCGAGATCGGATTGAAGAGGACCGAGGTTGGAGAGAGAATTCTAAACACAGGCGCGGTAACTTGATCCACAGGACCGACGAGGCATCATGGAGCATCAAATGGATTTTCAGAGGTTTTTCGACTGGCTGGAAGATGTTGGATATCACGCTCGCCGTCTGGCTAGCGGCACTGAGTAAGAAAATTCCATTTTTCTCAAGGCGCCAGCCAATGTGAGAGTTGGCTCTCGTTAATCGCCAATGTTGACCGTCCGAAGACCAAGGCTTTTCGGCGGACCTGAACTCCACATAGTCACCCTCCACATCGTACCAGTGTACATAACTTGTAACAAAGGCGTCTGGGAAAATCCTAGCCAGAAGCCTGCTCGGGACGTATTCCCATACTCGACCGTCTCTCACCGCCTGGACCGACAAGTCGTACTCCTTGGACCCAGGAACAATCCCTTTCCCCAGGTGCACTGTGTGATCCCGATATTTGGTTTGACATGAAAATTGCATCCCAGGTGAGCTGCTCGGCATCACATCTAGTTGTGATTTCCCAAAGAGTCTTCGGTATGCTCCGTAGGATTCATATTCCGAAGGCAGGCGTGTGAGTGGGAGTCCGTTCACGAGCAATTCTCCGGTCAACAGATTGTAATGCACGAACGTATGTGCACCAGCTGTCGACTGACTGTCGAGTTTTGTGAATAGCCAATACCTCACATTGGGCTCTTCTGACCACACTGATACCTCGCTGTATGCGGCCCACGCTTCGTGGATCGTCAAGTCCATCCCTGGATTCTTATGTCGAACAATAAGCTCCCCTAGGAATGAGTGGCTTCGATAACTCAGAACTTGCCATCGGTAGTAAAGAATAGGAACCAATGAGCCTACTTCGGTGGAAACAGAGCGCCGCCCATTCCAGATAACCGTACCGCACTGAAGAAAGACCGAAATATCCGATGAAGTTGCAAACACTTGGGCAAGGTCCTCTGCGTCGAAGGTCTCCACACAAATCAATGCAATGTGCACACTTCTCTCAATCAGTCTGGTCTTTTGTGCGTCGTCGACCGTCTCACTCGCCTTTCTTCTAACGGTATTGACCCAATGAAAAGCCACCTGGCGTACTGTTGTCAGGCAATGAAGGCAGACATCATGGATTTCTTGCACAGGCGACAGGGATAGAATCCTCAGAACAAGTCGAGCAAGAATATTCAGCGCATGGATCATTTCCCAGTTCTCCTTGATTCTTTCGGTCACTTCCTTGACACGAGACAGCATTGCAACCACAAACGCCCGGTCGCCCAGGATCGCATGGCCTTGTCGTAAGCACGTCGTCGGCTCCGACGGGCCTGTTTGGTTGATTATTTGGAAGACGAAGATTGCTGTTTCGACCTTCTTTATATCCACTGATGGCGCAGCTAACTCCACGAGAATATTTTGCCACTGTATCTCCAGCCCAAGGGGCATTGATGCAAGTGCTTTGTATTCTTCCATCGAAATGTTTGCAGGCGCAGCAGATTGTGTTGCTATCACTTCATTTGGTGCAGGGCCATGTGGCTCTTGGGCAGGTCGGAAGATGAATTGCTGAAGCGCGGAGCTTTGTTGCGGGAGGGTATACACGCAGGACCTTGCGGTTCGAAGGGTCCTTTCAAACGCGCTCACATAGCATTGAACGGTATCATCATAGTATTGAAAGCTTAGACCATTATTTAGACAAATGTCTGTCTCGGTCACATTGACTATCAACCTGTCCCGCCGGTGAGTTCGTTTGTGGGGCTTGTTCTGCGAGAGAAGACCAATTCGCGAATGCTGGCCATGGGACTTGAAGAATGATGAGAGGCCTGAATATGTCTGCAGGCGATGCTCTGCTCGTGGACTCGATGTTTTCACATATTGAACCCCCAGACAGTTGTACAGAAAAAACAAAGTTGTGTCTCGCCAGCTCCCAAATGGCTTGGGTACCTGGAGTTCGAACACAGTGGACTTGGCTTGTCGCTGGACAGTCGGCAATGGCCACTCGTGAACACTGATTTCAATTGATTTTGCCTCCCTTTTGTATCGACGACAAGGACAGGAATGGCTATGACGAGACTCTCGGAATCCGGATCTCGCATCCAGAATCACTTCCTCTTGCTGGCACACTGTTTGAGACGCCAAGTTCATGAGATGCCTGTACTTTTGCTGTTTCTCTTGCAGCTCCGCCTTTTTCTCTGTTCTCTTCTGGGTTGCGTGATCTTCAATGGTTTTAAGTAGTCTTTGGTGTTCGTCAGACTGGTCAAAATACCGGACGGAAAAGCAGTTCCGAGTACCGTAGTCGTGAAAGATTCCGGACCCATGATATCTATGATTGCGTTGTCGTTGACTCAGATATGATTCTGCCTGAGCTAGCCTCGTCATCTGTGATTTGAATGGTAGCAAAAGTGATTGAAAACAATCCACAGGTATGCAAGCGTCGTACTTCCCCAACTCATGATGACATTGGATGGCGGATTTGTCGCATGCAATCCACAGCTCGAGAAGAGTAAGAAGCATGACTGATATAGCTTCAGGATTTTGAACGTATGACGAGGATGCCGCTTCATGATATCGCATCATCAACCGGCCCAGCTGACTGCAGGATGCCTGGTCTCTCATATGATCCTCTATCCATCCATTGAGATGAACAGCGACCCAATCCTCGAAGGCGGCAAGGTTGTATCGCTGATAGTCGCCCTCGGGAAATTCCAAACAATCTGGCAGTTTGTTGCATTTATATTTGGGAAGCTGAGATGCTGGATTGAACATTTCTCTCAGTGTATCATCATGGCCTCGTCGCCCGATTCCTTTCAGGTACAGATCAAGATCAGGGATCGCACACTGGATGTCATGACGAAAGTCTAATGTCGAAAGGGAAGATGTGTCGATGCTACGAGAGTTCTTCCTCCTGATCTCTGTCCATCTGCCTTGGATTTGCTCATAAGACCGCTTCAAGATATCTCGAACGGGAGAAAACCAGGGCGGCTCTCCTGACAAGTTGAGTTTTAACAGTCGACGAACAATCTTAGCATTCATGCAGTAGATTGCCTCGCTGGACAGGCCGACCGAAGCCTTATCTACAACAAAGCTCATGAAGAAAACCATGAACTGTTTGTATAGATCATCCAACCTAGCCTCATCGGATAACCTGCGGAAAAGCAGTTGGAGGGTTACCCTCACAAAGAGCCATAACGCGGATCGTCTCCAGGGCGATCGACTGTCACGCCACATGACTTCTTCGCGAGTATTCTTCCGGATTTGAGTGGCTTTGGCATCCGCAGATAGTGGACGAAGTGTCGACATAAGCAATTCCGTGACCATCATGGGATGGGTGGTGTCTCTGTCCTCGTCGTGCTCTTGTTGGGCCTTGCTTACTTTGGGTTTCGTATCTGCAGCAGGTTGGTGGCCCATGCGTACAAGTGTCTGGGAGAGTGTTTCCAGTAGGCCTGGCTCATTGAAAGCTGCCAAATCCAATGTCATCGCTGGACCAGGAAAACCACGAACAAGACGTCCCACAGTGCTCGTCACAGATTCGTTGCGGGGCGATAGTTCAAAAGACTCCACTTGAATCTTATTGTCGTATTTACTCAGAAAAATCCCCGCATTTTGTTCTCGGACAAAGATAGGTAAGAAACCACCTGACTGTGGTCAGAATGTCAAAAATGATCGGGAAGACTCACCACTCACCTTTATCTTTCAAATCATACAGGAGCTGAGTAACTTCGATCTCACTCCCATCGCCGTCTAGAGCACAGGTAGGTCTCAGACGAATGGTCATTGTGATGATCTCATTGAAAATACCACATTGGTCGGTCGGGAAAAAGTTCCGAAACCTACTCAGGGCTTCAATAACAGTGTCCAGAAGGAACCGCTCGTGCTCAAAATTATGATCATCTTCCTGCGGGGTCCGAGGAGGAAGGAAGACATGGTGGAATATGTATGAGCTTGACTCTAAAGACATGCCTTGGAACAAATAGTTTTCGGAATATCGGGATTGGCAGAGACTTCTGGTTTATATGGAGAAGCTTGTTCGTATGATTTCTTTTCTCACGGTTATAGCATGTAGGCACGTTTTATAGTAGTCCAAGTTCTGCTTAATACGCTCTGCATTCCCTGCTATTGTAGGCTAAAGCCCCCTCGCACAAATTCAAGGTTCAAGTCAAGGGTTCTAAACCTACTTGAATATTCACATGAATAGACCATGAAAAGAAACACCAGGCCAATTGTAAATGCTTTAGCACTTTTATCGGCCTGGGAATGCAGAGACCCCGATGCGGGAGGCCGTTCATGCGGGAGGCCGTTCATGCGAGGGATATTCTTTCTCACCGCTTACAGTGGAATTCGAAAACAGATTATCCCCCAAGTCACACACGCTTCCTTTCCCAGCACCCCACTTTATGACACTAAACCTGATTGGGTCAGGATCGGTCCCACCCTGTTGTCTTCGATGTATCTCTAGTAGATTACCAAAATTGTCGTGAATCCAGGTTCCGGAATCGGGCTGATCACGTTTACTGAAACACCATATTTAAAGTGTAGATGAGTCTATCCTCATGAAGTTCCAGAGAGAAATAAGAAAGAGTTGCGTGAAATACCCCATTAGTGTTACACAAACAAGCCACATGCCTATCTCTGTACCATAATAAAACATTTTACAGTGGTATCCACTCATTAAGCTCCACAAACCCATATATAGTAAGTGGTATATCACTGAAAGATTAAACCAACGAACACTAGCTATATTATGCTGTCACTTAAGATGGCTGGGAAAGAAAGAAATGATAAATTAGCTCTCTCTACCGTACTTCATGAAATAGCCGAGATAACTTTTTCACACAGGTACTGTACTGAGCGGAGCTTCGCTGAAAGACTTTGGCCTGTTCGATCTAGTAGCTCATTTCGATCGGCCAAAGCAAAGGCATCCTCATCCTCTGAGAACACATTGTCAAAATGTATGCCACGAATACTTGCTTCGGCTGTTGCAACTCGATCTAGACTTCCTGTTAATAGGGTACAAACAGTTCCAGAGCGTAATGTCTGGCGATCGCACTAACCTAGCGCATTTCCCAATGCATGGTACTTGTACATTTCATGAACAAGTCTTATCACTTGCTTCAATTCAGGCATTGTATCTGGGGCGATGATTTTAACGTCGAAAGGACGCAACGCTCGTTGTTCTTTCAGAACTTGTTAGTATTCGTGGTTATATATTGTCGCCTTACATAATAAAGAATTGGTTGTAGACATACCGTCAGGAAAGGTAGATTGCAAAACCTCGAAGAAGATGTTATGAATTGCCGCACCTCTTTTTTCGATAAAGGATACTTGGCCAATAAGTGATGTGAAGTATATAGCAAGAGGCAATCTCCAGCGTGGTTCAAGATTTTGTACAATCTCTTTGACGGCCTTTAAACGGTCCTCCAAATCGGCTGAAGATGGGGTATGTAGATCAGCTGGTTGCCAGATACTCCCACGAAGACGGAGGACCTCTTGTGGCCAGATCGGTCTTCCTTTATTAAATGGAAGATCCTGGAATTCACGAAAATGAGGTTGCAGGCGACGTAATCGATCATGTTCAAAGAGGGACTGGGCGCAGATTACTTCGCATTTGCCCTCAATCTTCAGCGATCCTTGAGAAAGATATTCACCAAAGTAATTTTGAGTTTCGTTGCGAAGGTATCGTAAGCTCTCTAGGTTTTTTCTGTATGGGTGATCGTCGGATTCCCAAAAAGTATCAATCAGATCCAAATCGCAAAGAAATGTGCCTTTAGGAAACTGTGTCGTATCTATCGCATACAACTTGATCTGCTGTAAATCTGATCCATCCCTGGGGCTCAAGTGCCGGTAGTAGATGTACTGAATTGCGAAGAGCAAGGAGCTAGTCCATGAGACGAAATTGTCCCAAGTGCCATCCTTTGGCCACCATTGGAGATGCAAGTTGAGTGTTCGGGCTATGGTGATCCGTTTCTCGCTATTCAAATTGAAAAACACGTCTTCCATAGAAGAGCCCTGATTCTGAGATGCCGACTCTGAATGCACCCACGTTTCATTTGTTGTTCCGACGGAATTTGGGGAGACGACCCGAAACAAGTAGTGAGGAACATTATCTAAAGCATTCGGCACCAACCCACTACCTTCTTGGGGTCTAAAAAGTAATTGTTCCAATTGTTCAGATCGCCCACTCAAGTGAGTGTTTGCAAGAGCATCTGTCAGGGTCTCCATTTTGAATCTGGCGATGCTTTATTGCCGTTGGCGGTCAATATAGAGCAGGGGGCAAAAGTAGTCGAAAGTGGTAGTATTGTTATTCATAAATAGAGAAGAAAGACAAAAGAGAAGACGAGAAGGAGAGAAAGAAAGCCAGGTTTTGGGCGGGGTTGATGTCAGATGACTTGATCCGCATGTATCCAACAGAAGATTACACCATCTTACAATGACTCATCGAACGCTGTCATCTAATATCGTTGAAATAGTATACGGACAAATAAAAACTGTTCACAGAAGGGAGGGGGGTATGTCACGGCCTACAAACAAACAATAAGTGCCTGGAAATGTGTCTATCTTCGAATTTCCACTCTAGGGCGCTTCCTTCGGTAAGTATCATCTGCGCAATGCCGGAACCTGTATTTACGGCAATTTTGGTAATCTACTAGAGATACATCGAAGACAACAGGGTGGGACCGATCCTGACCCAATCGGGTTTAGTAGCTTATGGTTTCATGGTTTTGGTGGCACATTCATTCAGTTTCAATTTTTTCTATCTCATAAAATATCATATCGTGACTGCATAATTACATTCTGTTGACATACGAAAGTAAATGATTACCATTTACAGTGGAATTCGAAAACAGACTACCCCCCAAGTCACACACACTTCCTTTCCCAGCACCCCGCTTTATGACACTACCGCATCAGTATGATCTAATTTTGCATTTTATCACCCATTAAACTTCAAAACTAATGTTTTGTAGCTAGAGTCTCTTGAGAGAAAGCTCGAGTTAGATGAAGTTAAATTCTTCCCTCGTCAGAATGCCGAGGCTTTTCGCTAGAGAGATTGGCTTATGCATAAATGGTTCCATGGTAAAGCACAAAGGTGAATGATTTATGCAGCAAAGATAGATGTCCAGACACGGATGAAGGACCTTGGGAGTTTTTCTGAACGATCGTCGCACAAACCTTGGAATAGACATTTATAGTGAAATAGATCTGTGTCATGAAATGTGGCTAGGCATACCCCTGTGTGTTGTGACATAGGACCATGATATCAGTTCCTGGAGACTCGACGTTCTGGAGATTCATGCGGCGCTCCGGAAACTTGAAGATTACCTGATCTGAGTAATCTAATGGTGAATACGTCAACGAGAGCTATTTAAACACTGATTATGCTTATCGGATTAAACAAAGTCTCTCGAATCAGATTGCAGCAAAGAATCATGGTGTAGTCATGTTTATTAGATCGACCAATGTTTTAGAACTTTTCTTTGTTATGTTTCAGAGGTCTTGATTGATTTTCTTCCTCAGAGGAATAGACGAGCTTATATATACAATAGTGAGCCAAGACAAACTCCACTTAACTTGGTTATCCGCCCAGACACCTTGAAGTTAATGCGAACGGTGCGGCTTGGTTTATCATCTGCAAAAGCTTTCATATCACTATAGTCTTTTCTTAGCATTGCCTTCAGCTTCTAAAATATTTCATTTTTCATGCCTTATGACAAGCCCTCAACGAGAAGCAGTTGATTCAATGCTTCGGAAGGTCGGGATGCTCGAGGAACGGTTTTAGAAATTGACCGATTTTGCTACCACAAACCCTCTCCAAAACCGCCCACCATTCTTTTGCTGCCAAATAACTGCGAATACCTCCCGGATTCTCCTCATATTAGGCAATCTGTTGAAAGGTTTTCCACCCGTAGGTCTTCGATCATTGGAAACTTTGTTCAATCAAGTCGGCGACGGGCTCGGTCCCTATATACTCAATTTGGACAAGGGCAGTCAACTCAAAGTTTGATAGCCGAAACATGCAAGCCTAACGCAGACCAGGCATAGTATCTCTAGCCGTCACGTCTCACTATACCTCGCTCATCATTCGTTTCATCATATCTGGACCTCGCAACTTACTCTCAGTGATCCAAAGGTTAGATTCCATTGACCCGGATAACCAGTATGAGCACGGGGCAAAGGACACCATGGACGACGGCCTACTCAATGTCTGTTTTGGGATCTCATTAGTTCGAGCATGTTATTCGAATGTGGCATTGGCAATATGGGCTATGGTTGAATTCCTCCTGGAAAGGGCTGGCATGTACAAGCCGATACCTGGAGGTTGCCACGAACCACTTTCTCCTAATCCTGGAGCATTCAGCTTGAAATATTTCAAGTCCTACAGCGTGAAGAAAGGGTATCAGAAAATAATCCACTGATCGTGGTAATGACGTGTCCCGAGGTCTCACAGAAATGCAAAATCCAGCTAATTAGAGGAGAAGTAGGCACAGCAGTCCATTAAACGATCACTACACAGAAAGCAACCAGCACAGCAATGAGAAAAATAACTTAAAGCAGCAGCATGGTGTATCCATCTCGTTTTGAGATTTACTCCATCTCCGTTGCTCGACTGACGCCTTCAACCGCCATGTGATTGTGCCCACCAATCGGTGATCCACACTCGGGACACCGGGCTTGCTCCATTGGCATACCACACTCCCCAATGGCAAACTAGAGCAAAGATTTTGAGTTAGACTGGGCCTTGAGATAAAACATGTCGGTTCTAGTAATGGGAATTTCACTCACTGGATGCCCATTGGCGCAATTGTACCAATGCCCAGAGTTCGTTGCCATTCCGCCTCGTCCGCCGACCATGGCCGTTTTGATCGCTTGAACTTCCTCTAAAGTTACCGTCTCATACCGTGGTCCCTCATAGAGACGAACCATCCCCTGGACTTGTTCTCGAAGCTCGGGGCAATTTCCGATCTCGTCGCAGAGATTCAATGCGGTGGAAAGTAAACCGCGAGCATTTTCAAGATAAGTCACGGGCTTTTCGAGGCAAGGTACTTTTTCTGAATCCCCACTTCCAGTCGGATAAATTCGAGAATGATACCAATTTAGCTGAGATATCTTGGCGAACGAAATAGTGCCTGTGATAGCGATGCGTAAGAGACTTGCTTGATGGGCTTGAGTGATCAAATCTCGGCATTCTTCCAGCAGTTGAGCTAATCTCAATGATAGCCCCGGGACTTCGAGCACTGGATCCATTGTGGAACCCTTGCGCGAGCCTATCAACTTCATCGTATCGCTCAACTCCAGCTCCTGGATCTTGATCTGAATGAGTCGAGCGCTGGTGGTAATTTGATTATCGGTATCGTGGGAGGCGATGGTCATCCCTTCCATGCGCGCCGAAAGAACGGATATATCGCCTTTTGATCTTTTTTTACAAATGGAAATTGCATCCATAAGTCGTCTGATTGGCTGATTCTCGGCTCTCATAGTTTTGCTGAGAGTTGAAGCCTCCGCCCCTAGACGCTGACAATCCGCATATCGAAACCTGAGCTCTAAATGAGGGCTCGACGTGAAGAATTTTGTCCGCTTCAAATCCAGCCCCTCTTCAATGTCATTGAGGCGCGATTCCAGTCCTTGGAGCTCAGCAAGGCCCTTAGAGAGGAACCGCTTGGAAATTTCGTCCATGACAGCACGGTTGATCACACGATTGTAACGTTTGGTCACGAATTGTCGAATAGATGTTTTGCAGTCCGGACACGATGGGACGGCACTCGCGAGAGAAGAAGAGGTTTGGAGACCGTCGAAAGTGCCATCTTTGTCTCTCGTGTAAGTTTTGTCCATACCAATAAATCCATCAACCGATTCACTTGTGAAGAAATGGCCGCATCCGAGCACGATGATGGGAGTCTCATCGAGATTGATCTCAGAGTATGTCTTCCACTCGAGGAAATCAACACGGGCATCTCCCTTATTGCCGCAGTTTTGGCATAGATCGTCGGGACAATCTTCCCCGCAGAGACTGGGGCATTGATGACCACAACTGAGAGCCTCAGTGCATCGCTCATCACACGGGAGTCGATTGCACGGCGCAGCGCAAGGCATCGAGCATGAGCCTTGGTGAATGCAGGACCAGGTGCACCTCTCAATGCATGGCGCACATGCCGTCCCGCAAGTGGAATCACATGTAGAATGTGAGCATTGAACCTGTGCAAAATATTAGAATTTCCGAAAAGGAGAGTTTTTGATGTCTCTCACCTCGCATTTAGCATCACAAGGACGGCACTTTTCCCCATCATGACACGTCTTAGGACATCGATGATTGCAAATGCCATATGGACGGTCACAGATTTTTGTGCAACTGATGTGCTTGAATACACGTGTTTCATCACTCACATCATCAAGACAATTCGCACAATCTCCACTGCACTTATGACCACACGCGAGAAGTTCCGTGCATGGTGCAGGGCAACGGAAATCTGATGAAGTGATGTCTTTGAAACAGCTCACCTGAACAATATGGCCACATCTAGGAATGATCTTTCCAACCTGAGCGTCACACTTGAGGCTTCCTAAGTCGGACATTTGGTGGCAGAGGATGGTCTTTTTGATATGTCCGCAGAGCAGCTCTACATCGTGAATCTTAGTCAAACAAGGTCCACAATCCTCACCACAAACCTTAGGACATTCGTGCTGGCAGCTCGATCGAATGCGAGGGCAAGCCTTCTCACATGAGAATCCATCATGCATGAGCGCCGAGTGGCACATAGCTTGGCACTGGTGCCCACATGGCTCGAGGCGACGGGCACATGGGAGACTGCACCCCCCCTGCAGGACTTTTTCGCTCAAAGTCATGGGGTTCGGAGCAAAGGATGGGAGTTTCAGGATGACGAGGACAGCAGAGAGCCAGCTCCGTGCCCACAGCACTTGCGCGGGCAAGTTGAGAGTGGACATCCGCCCACATTTTAACATTGAGGTATGTCTCGGAGTTCCCAATAATGTACATGCCGTGCTGGGCTCGGCTCAGGAGTACGTTGATGCGATTTTGAGTGCGAAGGAAGCCGACTTTGTGTTGTGAGTTACTGCGAACAAGAGAGACAATGATAACCTTTGCTTCCTCGCCTTGGAAGTTGTCTACTGTGGCAAGACGGAGCGTTTGAAGAAGCGTCTTTTTCTCGGTCGATTCCGGGTTCTTCGATTCGACAATCCCAGTGCCATGGTTCTCTATCCCATCCGCAGCCAATGTCTCCAAGTCCCGCTCGCTTAGACAGATCTCGAAGTCATTGCTGAGCGATGCTCTGAGCTTTCGTAACTGTCCCGTGTATGGGGTTAACAGAGCAATGTCTGTACTCGTATACTCTCCTTGTCTAACGAGATGCCGAACCATGGCGGTTGCCATATCGACCTCCCATTGGTTGCCATGAGACTTAACACGGCTGCCGTTATCTCTCGAGTCTTCGTCGTGGCGATGATCGAGCCAAAAGAGATTGTCACGCATTCCCACAACCTTCGGCAGGGTCATTACACATTCATGATCTTCGAGGCGTGGGTAGACACTGCGAATAAGCTGCGAAATCTCTGGCCTCATTCTTCGCTGTATGTTGAGTTGTGCAACGGGGACTGGGCTTAGACCTGGCTCGCCAACAGCGCGCCGTTCAAACTGACTTCGGTCTAGCTGCCATTTTTTCCCTGAGGACGATTCAATACTGAGCGAGTGGTTTTGAATCTGCGGCCGCAGTTGTCTATGATCCCCAATCTGGATGAAGTGTTCAACACCAGGCATTAAAGCCGAGATAATGTGGGCTTCCATCACCTCGGCGGCCTCCTCGCATATCATGGCCCTGACGTTGATACGCCGTAGGGTCTCAACGTGTCGTGCAAGTGCGGTGGTAGTAATTCCTATCACGTCTGCTTGAACCAGAGCTCGGCGGTCAATCTCCTCATGAACAGCGTTGATGTCTCGGCGATGGGACATTGCCTGATCAACAGCCTCAAAAAGCGAAGCAGCCCCAGCTTCCTGCCGCTCTCTGAACCAGCTGTTTGCGAGAACTTGGCGATCCGACATGGTGAGAGTGTGAATATCTCTATTTGCAGCACGTGTCAGTTCTTGCAAGCGCACCTCGTTAATTCCATCGTCGTGATTATCTTCCTGTGTCTTCATTGACTTTAAACCGAGCCAGTTAAGAAGTACATCCGTTCTGGCTGTTGTAAATCCCTCTTCGTCCTGTTTTTCAAACTGTCGATGTATGCCGGGCCATCTGCGTCTCAAGCTGGGCTCTATCGCGTTCCAAGATAAACCTTTGTGGGACTGGTGGAGAGGTTTCAAGCAGCTTCCAGCAGCATTCATGCAAGAATCAATAGCTCCATAGGACATGCCAAGTGTTTGAGATTCTACTCTTGTCTTCGCAATGTCCTTGCTAATGACCCGAAGGTTCTTTCCTTCGAGCTCAGCAGCCTGACTACGACCACCAATGCGTATGATCTTCTCGATCCCAACATCAAGAAGATGTTTCAGGAACTGGTCTAAGGCATGGTTGGTATAACAGCTATGCCCACAATTAGTTGTAAATCGACGTATTATAGGAATTTTCTCACATCACCATTATCGGGCCGAGATTTGCATCGCGCTTGACCTCGAGGAGCGCCTGAACAATCTTCACTCCCAAGTACGACTTTCCAGTGCCTGGCGGGCCTTGGATGAGGGCATATTCTCGAGTGAGAGCCGCGATAAGAGCCTGACACTGACCATAGTCGAGTCCAGTCTGATTTTCCAATCTCAAGAGGTCGATAGACTCCGGGGCTCTTGGGTCCAGGGCGGCGCTCGCAACTCCCAGCTTCGTGATGGAAGTCAGTGGAAATACAAACCCATTTCTGCGTGCATACGCCGGTGGGGGTATTATATGACCAGCTCCGTCATTTGACCGGCCTGGCAGGATCCACTTTTGAAATGATAATTCTCCTTCGCGTTCAATTCGCTGTAGATTCTTCAGAATTGGCATGAATGTCGCAGGGATCATCCCATGGAAGTCGACGAGGATCCCAGGAACCTTCTTGCTGTAGAGATAGCTCAGGAGCAGCAATTCCGATTGTTGAAACGATGCAAGCTTCACTGTGATACTGGACGCGAACTTCTCTGAGACCAGACTGCTGCTGTTCTGATGCCCTCGATTCTTCGAACAATTTTTTTCAGTGACCTCAAGAAAGATGATCCTTCTGTTCGTTCCTTGCGATGGCAAGAAACACACCAAGCTCCCCTGATCTAACCGACTGGAGCCTTGCCACCATATGCACTGCTCGCTTGAAGTTTTCTTGCGCAATTCTGGCGGTGGATGGAATGATAAAGTTGCTTCAAGCTCATTTCTCTCATTGATAAAGACGTGTCGGACACGTGCCCCCAGGTAGAAATTCGCCCCATTGGCCTTACCCAAGCGGTGGAGGACTTGGGTCAAATCATTCTGTTGCAGGAGATCTCTGAGGACATCTTTGGCCGAGGCAAAGATATCATGGCGTAAGAGCCGGAATGTTGAATCAATGTATCGCTGCAATGGATCGGTCAAAATGTGGGACTGGAGGAAGTTGGTAGAGGGTAGATATTCTGTATCACCGCTCAAAATCTCCCCATGGGTCGGAAGGATTTGAATTCGAGAGATCTCGGCTAGGTCATTGTCGTGTCTTCCACCAGGGATCTGCAAGTCCATTGGAAAGGACGACATGACCTGATTACTCTTCGGGGAAATGTCTTCTTGTGGCTTTGGTGCACACAGACTGCGGTTCGCGTTGTTGACCAGATTTGTCAATATTTCGGTTCTGCTCTCAATTCCATCCAGGTCGGCTTGGGAGCTTGTTTCGGTGATCTTGGATTTCATCGCGTGGGTGAGGTCGAGCAACCGAGGAAGTTCGGCGTGGAATCGAGAATGACGGACCCTTGACAACAGCTGGTAAAGAACGTTCAATATCAAATTTAACATACTCAAGGATACCATTGGGGTAACCTCGGTGCTATCCTGCCAAGCCATCAACTTCTGGGAGATGCCTGAGAGGTATGTGATTGCTCGATCTCCATTGGTACCACTGAAGTATGTGTAAAAAGTGCCAACAAAAGTATCAACGGACAGACAGCTCAACAGAGAAGCATGAGTAATAACTTTCAAAAAGGCCTCGTGGTGAGACGAGATCTGATCGAAATTTGGTAAAATGTCCGACTGAGCAGTTGCTAGGATAAATGCAAACCCTCGTAACTCATCGTTCACAAGATCTTTGGCGAGGAACTGATGATCCTCGGTACTTTTGCTTTCCAAGATTTTGAGAGCCCCATTCCAAAAATCGGCCAGAGTATCATTTCCCCTTTGAATATGACCGGTTCGCACGGGACCCTCACGAAGAAGTCTTTTCCAATCGAAGTATCGATTCCGAGCCTCTGGGTTGGCAGGCGTTCGTTGGTTAACGGCCGATTTTGACTGGAACTCGGCGACCCCGGCCATTTGATGAGAGTATTTGCATTTGCTACCATAACGACACCTTCCGCGTTGAAAATGCTCGCAAGGTGATGATGCTTGACTGTAATTTCTTTTGTTGGAGGATCCCCCTCGATTGGCCATATAGCCCCTGGATCGCTTATCATTTCCACGATGCATTGTGGGAGTTGCTGAAGAACGACAAAGATGGACCGTCCAGCTGTAAGTGTCTTCAGAACAACAATATTTTATGACCCAAAGCTGAAAGACGTCGGTGGATTTTGATTAAAGCTGGATGTGAGGCTGGCGGCGATGTGGCAGAATGGAAAAACAGGCTGTAGAAGAAAAATTCAGGTTAAAGGTGTACTTATCTAGAAGCGGGATCGGTACTTACCCTCAATAGGGAGCATTTCTCAAGACAGCCTTGTGGAATTCGTTCTGACCCACTAAACCCACGCAATCATATGCTGGACAGTCCCAAAAATGACAGGTCACTAACACAAAGCTGCAACCAATGAATATAGGCATATAAGTATTCAGTCCGTCCGCCTGCTTGTCATCCTTCCATTCTGTTGGAGCACCTGTTTTGATGGTATTGTTCTGTCATCCTGATACGCACTACTCATGCATTAGCGTTAGACCTGTATCTATATTATTGGATTGTGACCCACACAGCTCCCCAACAATACAACTGCCTTACGCATTCTACAAAACATTCAACGCCAATTAAATGGACAAGGGTTCCGAGCCGCAGTGCATATTAGACTGCAGTCGGGCGCAGCACCTGCAGCTACCGACCAGCATCAAATGCAAGCGCACAACGAACAACACTTACATCCGTGGCGTCAGTCTAGACAATCAAAATACAACTAAAATACTATCAAAAAATCAAGTTTTACTCTGCATTTGTTGGAAATACTGTATCCCGAACTATCCTTGATACGGTAACATTGAAGTAACTCAGAAGTAAGGGTTTAACGTCAATACATTGATTTACTCGAGAAGTCTTGAATTATACATATCGTTGCTAAGATCGAAGGTAATCCACGAGGTTGCGCTTGGATGGTTTTATTTTTTTGAATACTAGAACAAGACGTAATGGAAAGACTTTGTTGAGTTGGGAATTCACAGATGTGAACTATTATACAAGAGAAATATTCAGCCAAAACTAAGATCATGGATTATTTATTTGCTTTTTTTATTATTGAAAGAGCTACCAGGAGACCAGTGCCAAAGTAGAAATATGTAGCTATTTCAAAAACGTTCGGACGAAATCTAGAGATTGCGACCCAAATCTACACTTGAACGGGCTGTCTCCAAGTGTATTTGGGGGGCGGGGGCGGGGGGTTTATTTATAGCACGGGGTTTGGTCATCTCGTAGAGGAAAATTCAAGATTACTGCGAGTTGAGATAGTTGAAGTCGGTTATAGAGCTAGGATTCACTGCTTTTCAGTAATAGGGAACTAACTCTATGAGAAAGAACTTTCAGTTTTGCGATCTCGCCCAATGACCCGGAATGATGCGAAGGTGATCCCTGAGACAGGTTGGAATATATCTTAATCTCTTGCCATTGACCTGGGGGTTACAACTTAGGAAATGCGCTGACCTATGCTTGAGGCGGTTAAGGGTCTCTCAATTGGCCAATTCTTCCAGCGTGGTCATATGTCAAGAACGCTGCACGTTCGTCGTCTCATAAATTTTAAAATGCCCTGGCAAATTCAATCATTCTTCCTAAATTTCCCGTCAGTCGATCCTACTTCCTCTAGAAGCTACGCTGAGCTCTCTTTCATGGTGAATCGATGGATTGTTTTGAATGGCTATCCGCATAGCCTCACGTTATCCAACGGAAACTGTGCTAAAACCAACTATCCAAATTGATTTACTTTGGACCAATCATTAGCAAAATGTAAGCACTTTGAGATATTGATCAGATATATGACGTCAAATTTCAATGCCGTTGAATGTCAAACAATCTATCTATACTTCATCGTAAGCTTGTGGCCTAGATTTCCTGCTTTTCTTTTTAGCCGATCCTTTCGCATACTTAGAAGTTGACTCTTCGGGAAGTTCCAAGGAATCAACCGCGGGCTCGGGCTCGGGCTCGGGGCAGTCCAGAGCATCGGGCACGGCGGCTGCCGCATTACCAGAACTCAAAGACTCCGAGTATTCATTTTGGTCGTCATGTTCGGGGATCGCAGTGTTTTCAACTTCCTCAAAAGGGCTCCGAGAGCCACTTGAAAATTGGGTAGCACGTGGATTGTTTGACTCGCTGCTTTCATTTTGGAGTTCTTGATTGAGTTAGTTTCAATACGAGATGGTGTAGCGAGCTTCTTACCCAACCCCCTGATACCAACAAATCGCCGGCAAGTGTCGGAACCTTTGGCGAGAACACGTAGTTTCTTATTCAGCTGTTCGCGAAGACTTCTGCTTTCCTCGCTCTCGCCTGCAATTTGCGTCACCAGCTCGTCAGACATGTCGAAAGCAGTCACAGGGTTGAAAATGCCAGGCAGAGTGCAAAGAAGCTTCATTTCAACAACTTCTGTGGCAATGTCGTCCACGAAGCGTTTCAAAGCAACCTGCGAACAAAAAGTCATCTGTCAGCCTTGGAACAAGACTAGAGTCTAGCCTCGACTACCTTGTAATACGCTAGCATGCAATCTAGAGCTTCCTCTGACGCATACTTTGTCATGTTCGGTTCGGTACTCCTAACGAGGGAATCAAAGAGCGCACGAAGGTCAACAGAATCACGTGTCCCGTATGCACTTGGTAAATGGTCAACCTTGAAGTGACGCTTGAGCGCCTCGCGCAACTGCTCTTTTTGACGGCCATTACGTGTGTGCTGAAGTGTCTCGGTAAAATAATGGTTGTATGTGATAGGATGCCGCTGCTGATGGGGAGCAAGCAGTTCTGCAGTCCCTTGCTCCAACGTTTCCCGTAATTCAATTAGGGCTGGAAGGATGACTTTGTCAAACAAGGCGGTGGAAGTAGCCTTATCTGCGACATATGTGACTACTTGCTGGAGGAACTCTTTCGCGGCAACCCAAGCGGCGATAACATGGTTGCGGGATATGCCCTCCCACGGTCGGCTGTGGTCCTGGAACAGATCTCTGGTGATCATCGGATCATAAGTGCCCGGTAATTCACGACCGCGTGTCCTCTCCAATAGTGTACCAATGTCATCAAGATAGTCATCCCGTGATATTTGAATTTGATGCTCGCCGATAGCATCGTTTTCCTCTGTGCTGTCTAGCTGACGATAATGACCGTATCGTGCGAGATTTGCTGCAAACTCCGCATTCAGATTCTGGATCACCGCGCGAATTCGTCTTTTATACCCAACGTCGGTTTGGGCAGGTTCGAAAAAAGGTTCATTGTATGTCCCGTCCACCGCAGTCTTGACTAGGGATTGAAACGATTGGCTGATGTGAAAGAGATATGATCTTTGTGCATTCAGTGTGGCTCGAGGTTGACCGAGCTTACTTAACTGAGCTCGACACACATCGCTCTTGGCGTTGATCTCCTCGATGAGGCTAGGCAATTCGGCTGCAATTTGCCCGAGAAGCAGCTTGCTCAGACGAGTGCGCAAAGTGTTCACACCCACGAGAGACCGAGGCATGTCTTCCCAGATCCCTCGAGAAAAGAATTTCCATTCTTGAACATCTCGCTCGGACAGATCCCAGTGACCCCTTTCAGAATCCATATTCTTCAACACATGCCACCCCAGGCGGAACTCCACATCTTGGTTCTTAGCGAGTGATATGAACGATGCCTCACTCTCGGATCCGGCTACCAGAATATCAGGCTTGGTGATCACCCCCAAGGTCCGGTTTCCTGAAGGGTCTGCGTCTCGCGCTAGGCGTAAGATGATCTGGTTGGCGAAGTCGTTCTTTGCGGATACCACCGCCAGAATGATACTCCGTGGCTGGCTCATGTACGACTGAACCACACTTTGCACCAATTGTACATCGGCAGCCGATTGCTGTCGTGTCTCAGAGTGGATAAGACCCGGAAGATCAACGATTGTTAGATGTGGACGATCGGGACCCGATATCTCAACCCGAAGCAAATCATTGGAGAAAGCTTTCCCGTGCGTAGAGATGCCCATTGCCGCCTTGGCGTTCTCGATCAGAATCGCGAGACCATCAAATCCACCGAGTTGTTCACAAAAACTACCCAGCGACTGTTGCTCTGCTTCACTTCGAGAGTGATGGGGTACTATCGAGACTCGAACCCCAACCTGAGAATTCTTCCGAAGCACAAGCTCCGTGGGAAATCTTGTACAGAGATTGCTTTTCACTGGAAACGAAACACCGGAAATAGCTTCGAGGACAGAGCTTTTGCCGGAAGATTGATCCCCGCACACAATGATTTGTGGGAGAGAGACATAATGGCTGATTCCTTGCGATCGAAGAGTATCCACGGAATCCAAAAGATCGAGCTGCTCTTGTGTGCAAAGGGCATCAAGTGCGTCCGACTTAAAATTTGTCAAAGTCATAGTCAAAAATGATTAGCGATAGACCACTAGAGAAACCACAAGTTCAGAGCGATATAATCATAGCGGAAACAGATATATCTTTGGCAGTTTATATTATTTGGGTCTGAAAAGAACGAGAGCTGCAAGCAAGGAAGCAAGCAAGGAGCAATGTAGTTTTATGCATACGCCTGGTTTTATGTCTTGCTTCTGTTGTAATGCTGAAAGCTATATTCGCAATAATTCCATGAATTCCGAGAAGGTGGTCGGTCCATGCGGGAGGCCATCCATGCGGGAGGCCGTCCATGCGGGAGGCCGTCCATGCGGGAGGCCATCCATGCGGGAGGCCATCCATGCGGGAGGCCGTCCATGCGGGAGGCCGTCCATGCGGGAGGCCATCCATGCGGGAGGCCGTCCATGCGGGAGGCCATCCATGCGGGAGGCCGTCCATGCGGGAGGCCGTCCATGCAAAACACTGGCAATACCATGCAAAGGCGGGAAGCAAAGAGTACGCTTTACGTCGAAACCTTCTATCTTTAGTGGCCATTTCATGATCACTGATCAACCACTATTGCTGTCAAGTACCAACCCCAACGGATGCGCACTTCTTTCATTGATCTACAGAAGTTATTCAAATTTGCCAAACTGGCCGGGTTGTTTTGTGTCTGAGGCTACGCTCGGCTTCCACGGCAGTCAAAGGTGTCTAATCAAGGTTTTACTCTCGAGTATTTCTTCGTATCCGATACCCATATGGTGTATTTATGTATTTTTCCTGCTTTGGACAAAATAAACAGAGGACATAACTGAATATACGCAACGTGCAAGATGCAGAATCTTTCTGGTAAGATGCGATATATCTAGTCATTCATAGCAGAGAGAAATGGTCGATTCATAGCCATACAGTATTACCAGGCTTGTGCTATCGAGGTGTGGATCACCCTGCTGCCTTTTTAGGGGCTCAGGCTACTCTTAATTCATTCAAAGCTGCACGACCGTGGACAGTTCTCGGAGTCGATGTCACCCGGAGCTCTTTCTCCTTCAACCTAGCGCCCACTGTATTTTTGACTGTTACCATCCGGTTTTTTGGGGCTAAACTCGCTTTGGGGCCATCTCTTTCAGCATCTCTAGGCTATCTGGGAAAGTTCAATCTCAAGGACTCAAGTTCGCTTGGAATCCCTTCATAAATTTGAATCTCGAATCGCCCTTCTGCTTCTCGGATATTTCAAGGTATCAAATGTGAAGCCAAATCCACTCACTTTACGTGGATAAAAATCAATAAAGTATTAATGTTTATACTCCACTACACGAGCATCTAAACATCGTGTACGGAGTAGGCAAATCCTTAAAAGACCGGCGAGCAGTTTTCAAAAGATTGGCACTAGAACCGAAACAATATAAAGCACAAGCAAACTGCCATAAGCACCGAAATCTTCATTTCCGTCCCACCATTTGATTGGCGTACATTTGAGAAAGGCGGGGCAGGTGCACTGACAATTCAATTCATCCACAAATCTGTCATCAGATCCAGCTCCCGCATGACGGCCTTTGACATGCAGTCCTAGGTCGACAATGGGCCGAATAGAAAATGGCCAGGAGCCAATCATTCAGATGGTACTGTCTGCTCGGTTTGGTGCTGAAAACTAGCCTTCAGCCCATAAATATCTCCTTTTCTCATGCTTGTGTTCAAACCTGCTATTATACTGATACTTAATTCAAATTACATTGCGCCCAAGAAAGAGAGGAACCGTCCAAAAATATGACTTCAGCATCCTTAAAAGGATCTCTAGAAATTGACCCAAATCGCGTTGGTCGCCCGAGATTTGACCCATACCAAAGACTTCTCGGTCGATTTTACGAGCAATTGTTTCTCTTGCATGCACTTGGACAGACACGCGGCAGCCACACCCCTCTGTCGTTTGACGTCGATGTCAGGCAGGCTAAAAGTCGGCGATTTTTGCAAAACCTCTGTTATATCTGTGATTTCAGAAAGGGAGGCAGCACATGCACTGCAATCGGCCTCGAAGAGCTTGATACCTGTTATAACTTCTGTGTTGCTTCGAACAGAGAGACAGACAAAATCGTCGCGTTTCTCCACACCGCCTTAGATACTTTGCGGGCCATCACCCACCCGGTCGGCACACGGAATGTCTACAGCGAGTCGCAATTCGCAACAAGATGCATCAAATTTGCTTCTGAACGTGTCGACGAAGAAAAGAGATGCCTTCGCAGATACGCCAAAGATTGTCTTTCCAAGCTGAGCGGACACATTGCAGCATCCGGTAAGCTCACTATTTCACTCTTCTCACGCATCAACCGATCTAATTCTTTAGATTTGGTTGCCTGGCTTAACACGGCCATGAATTTTGATGATAACTTCGCGCTCTGCAATTTCGCGCATGACAATCGCCATTCATCACTAGTGAAGGAGCTGGAGAGACGGGGTGTGGAGGAAGAGAAAGGGTTGAATCCTACGAGCAAAAGGTCATGTTTTATCATGATGCGACATTATATCGGGAGACTTGCACATCACATACGGGCTTCAAGTGAGCTGATTCAGGACACTGAGGAACTGAGACACCTTCTTGACAATCATGCTGTTTGTCCTATATACGCCCCACCTGCCGTACCAACGCCTATGTGTGACTCCCACGTCAACCTTCGCGGGATCTTGAATCGAATGTTCAAGAAGGATAGCGAAGACAAGGATTCTCTGAAGGAGGGCCTTCTGCACCTGCACAAGGTAGCAGGTATATTTGACACCTTTATCCGTCAGTACAATGGCTCCACGCTTGAAGTGCATGCAGAGCTTCAGGTCTTGGAGTATTTTTTGGAAGCTGCGAAAAACATTCGCGGGCGAGGATCGGTTTATTGCTTGTAGTAAGCCGGCCTGTTTCTGCTGTGAACTGTACTTCGAATATCATCCAGCCCGCGTGATGGTATCTTCCTCACACCGAAAGATTTGGACAAAGTGGAGTCCACCAAATGTTGAACAATTGGACCGGAAATGCCCCACAGCCATGCAACAGAGGAATATCGTGAATAAAATGACGGAAACCATTCGCGAGCAAGTGTTCAGTCATGTCATTCAATGCGTGCCATCGAAACGATGGCATCCGGATTCGATAACGAACATCACGGATACCCGAGGGCCTAGCTTCGGTTCCTATTCACTCGAGGTATCAGATGAGACTCCTGGGACTCTACCGAGTATAGTTTTAGGATTTCAGCACAACAGACGCGCCATTTTCACCAACACAGAAGTTAGCGGGAACATTGACACCGCACCGGACTTTGATGGTATTTCTGACCCGGAAAACGGAGGTGTTTCTCTCTCTGGCTACACTTAGCACCATCTGCCACATGCACTGAGCCTTTCATTACGAACACCTATTGATAACAAAGATTGAGCGGTGTTCATTTATCTCAAAGTTGCTTAAATGATGAACAGAATTAACTTCTAACCTGCCTTCCTTCCTCCTTGTTATTTTTTGTCACTTCTGCGGCGGCTGCGTTTCCTTCCCCCAGCCAGCATGACTGTAATTGCTTGTATATATACCATAATCTCCAAAGATGCGTCATGGGCTCTTTTGTTACCTTAAATGTGCCGGTGTCGTCAATCTTCCGCAAACAACCAGCTTTATTGGATATCCTCCATTCATGCTTCCACTGATCGGTGACGTCACTATGGATGAACGTCCTCTCTATTTTGAGTAGCGGGGGAAGGGTTGAGATTTGCTTGGACTGGCGGCCTGCTTCGCCATCCGGTCCGCAACGACGCAGTTGGAGTCGTGTTGAAGGCAAGTTGTCGAATTGCCTGTGCGAAGACTTGCCTCTATATATGGGAAGGGAAATTACACATCAAGTCTATGAGGTGTCTAGTTTGGTACAAAGGATTAAAAAAAGGGATATGGAATAGCAGAGACTCGATATGAAGCAAGGCAGCAAAAGAAAGATCACAAATTGATAAAGCAATGATAAACAAAGATTCCCCGGACCATACCAACTGACCATAATAGCTTAATCTAACTGACATGTCTTGCCTTAAAGTGTTTCTGAAAGTTGTCTTCTCTCGTGAACTTTTCCTGACATACAGCGCAAACGGTTGGTTCCAAGCATCCCCAGCGTTCCCTGGCCAATTTCTTGTGAGCAACCTTGATGTGCCGATCAACGCCCTTTTTTTCCGCTGATGCGTATGCGCAACGGGGACATTTGAAAGGTAGAGTATGAATCTTGGTATGCTTTCTGAGAATTTTCAGCAGATTTGCGAAGCGGAAACTGACATGAACCTACTTCAACTGGCATTTAAGAGTAAAGCCCTGCAACTTTTGACATCCCTCGTATTGGCAGTAGTACAATCCATCATGGAGTGAAGGGTTGACTGATTCATCCGAAGGCATCTCAGCTTCTTCGGATCTCCAGTTCGCAGTCCTCACTACATCATGAGTTGCAGACTCAGCACTGCTGGTACTGATCACTGCACCCGGAACACTAGCCAGATTCGTATGAAGACCGCCAGATATCTCGCTTTCCCTCATCAAAAATTCAACGCAAAGATTGCTCTACAGAGAATCATTTGCTTCGATTATATCCTGAAGAGTAGCAGACGGGATCCCGCTAGTACCTAGAATCTCAGACTCGGGGTTGAATGTTTCTTGCTGTTGGCTTTCGCTAGGGATGTTGCAGATGTAAATATCGAACGTTGTAGGAGTCGCATGGGTCGGAAGATTACTCGCAGCCGCACCTTCCAGCTCAATTGGAAGCTCGGCTTCAATCGAAGCTGGCATATCACCGCCCGGCCACGACTCCATAGTCAACCTTCTCAAATGGAGATCGAGCGGGTTGGTATAAAGTGTACTTTGAGGATCTCAAGCTAGCAATAAATAGCCTATTTCAATCGGTGGCCAGGCCCCTAACCAAATAACCTATCGGGGCAAACCAGCGGTCAGAGAGTTGTTCAATATCGCCCAACCACGCGTCTACTCATCATTGGTCGTCACCCACCGCCTATATCGTAGTTGGGCGCCAGTTTGGACCAGTGTACTTGAGAATTTGCAGGCCGAGATAGAGGTAGCAGTAGGTAAATATACTATGTCGTAGGCACCGGAAATTACGGTATCGTATCCGCGACCTAGCAATCCAACCAAACCGACCGCACATCGTACTGGTACAATTCTAGGTATACGAAGAACATGGTGTCTGATAGAGCTATAATGATAGTATTTTCTACTACCCTCATATCCGTTCTATCGAACATGTGGGCCTATCGTTGAGACATCTGTCGCAGCGGAGTGGATATGTCACTTACCGTCTCTTTTATTGCGATCTACGAGCTATGTTGAAGGTAAACTTTCTGGATTTCGTGAAATATATTTTGTTCTTCCTGACAACGTTTAACAATATCAATTTTTTGACCCTCGCGGTGTGTACAGGGTGCCGTCATCATATTACCGCTTAATTATCGACTCAATCGTCGACCATCTAAGAATTTCACGTGGGCCAGTATCTCAGAGCTCTCGAACAGCGGAGGCAATTCTTTCGCAACGCGTGAAGCCAGAAACGCAGCACGTGTGTAGTCAGGGCAACGCTTCGGTGAAGTTCACCATTGTGTTCAAATTTCTATCTTGAGTTGATCACAAATCTGCTTTGCAGCTAAATGGCCAGCAACCTTTTTTGTCCGTCCAATGCCCATCCCATGGCATGCTCCAAAAAGGATGGTAACTTTAAATCGAGGAGGGTCAAGGCTTATTGTTGAAACCGTGCGTTGCGGTGCTTGTCCGCTTTCTTGTCCTTTTTCATTTAACCGCGATGTGTACTTTGGTAGATCGTGGTGATCATGATGGTTGGATTCTAAGTTGGTTTCGCTTATCGAATCCATCCAGTGTGCGTGGAATTTCTGGGTCTCAAGGGGAGACGAGGCGAAATTTTCTTTTTCAGTCTCGAGATTACCTTCCGTGTGACCGGGGTTTAATAGACTCCGCCACACGAAAAAAGCCTGTGGCTCCGCGAGGGTGCGATAAGCACACCCAAGGAGCTGAAAAACAGCCTCCTGTGATTCTGAATTTTCATCTCGGAATGAAACGAGTCCCATTGCTTGCAGTTGTCGCCTTCCTGCAAGAAAATCATACGAATTGATTATTTGATTGGCTTCCGACTTTCACTAAGTCAGTCCGAAAATTCAAAGTTTAGACTGGACGATGAAATGATTCACAAGTATAACACATTCGCACGTGACCGTCTGCCCCATATCCGGCTGGATATCACGCGAGCAGGGATTCCGGCGCTCACAAAAAAGACGTGAGTTCCGCATGATCAAGACCAAACTAGCTGTATGATCGACTTATAATAAGCTTTTTGTGTCCTGCAATTGACCGGACTGATAAAATACGAACTGCAGGCTAATTTTCGAGAGCTGCCAATGTGGGAGGCCACCAATGTGGGAGGCCACCAATGTGGGAGGCCACCAATGTGGGAGGCCACCAATGTGGGAGGCCACCAATGTGGGAGGCCACCAATGTGGGAGGCCGCCAACGCGGGAGGCCGCCAACGCGGGAGGCCGCCAACGCGGGAGGCCGCTCATACAGAAAATGGGAAATTCAGTAAAGTGGATATGTTCCTTACTGACTTACGCTATCGAAAGTCGTCTAGCGACCCGATTCAGTACTAGGTCTCCTATCCATCTACCAAACTTATCTATCTTATCACCGCGCTGCATGAGAACCCAAGCAATGGCCCAAGGATACATCGTCAGAGCTTATAGTTCTTGTAACTCGGAGCAAAGCGCATACCGAAGAGTTTTCTACACCGCTGTTATCTCGGGATGTGGCGGTTCACCGAATAGGAACATGTGTCCAGGTCATAAATAGGAGAGATATCCAGTATCTAAGAGCAGACCGAAATTCCAGCTAATAGCTTTTGAAGATGTCGAGCTCCAAATGCAAAGAAAAACACAGTGGTCCGTAACAATTTACCTCGAGGATCTTTCTCGAAAAAAAGTGTGCTTTTTTGCTATATATGACCACAGAGCTGATCATGGATTTAGATCTGAATCTAGCATATCACTTGAGTCTCTTGAAGATTGATGATTCTGATGATCGTGACGACGATATCGTGCTGGCTCCAATCTTTACTGGCCCAGTTCTCAATCATTCCGATCACCGCCCATCCCAGTTTGGCCTGTTGGGGGGACTGAAAAAGCTGGAAGCACCTGGTGTTCCAATTTCTCGCAAACAGGTTTTTGAAAAAGACCCGCGACTGTTTTTCAATGTTTCATCACCATCGAGTACCTTCATCTGCGGCTCTCAGGGGTCGGGTAAAAGCCATACGTTATCCTGCATACTGGAGGGCTGTTTGATCCCTTCCAAGGCTGGTAGACTTTCAAATCCCTTGACAGCTGTCGTTTTTCACTATGACACTTTCATTTGCGATAGTGGCGGCTCTCCTTGTGAGGCTGCATTCCTCGCGTCCCATCCTCAGATCAATGTCAGAGTTCTGTGTGCTCCAACAAATATTAGAACTATAAAGGTAATCAGACTGCGGTCTCAAAATGTTGTTCTCTCTAACATATATTTTAGGGGACCTACGCAAGGTTCAACATTAAAGTGGAGCCTTTACAGATAGATCAAGCTAATCTGAACACCAAGCGCATGCTCGATCTTATGGCTGTGGGCCAAGATAAAGGGCCACTACCTTTGTACATGCATACTGTCCAGCGTATTCTACGGGAAATGCGTCTTTTGCAGCAGGAGCACGCGTCCCAATTCGATTACCAAGAATTCAAAAGGCGAGTTCTTGATTCTGATCTTCTCCCTGGTCAACTTGAGCCGTTGAAACAGCGTCTCGAGACGCTTGAGAGCTTCATGCCTTCCCAGCAAGCAAAGCCACCCGGTGGGAGAAACAAAAACAAGGGAAAGTCCCAATGCGCAGGCTCGAGCTGGGCACCAAAGGTTAAACTCTGACAGTCAGCCCTAGTATCGCAACGAAACACTAATTTGCTTCACCAGCCATCACAATTGACGATCATTGATCTTTCCTGCCCGTGCATCTCTCCTGATACGGCCTGTTCCCTATTCAATATTTGCTTTGAAATCTTCATGGAGCAGGACACGAAAATTGGCCGAGTAGTTGCACTCGATGAGGCCCACAAGGTTCGCGTCTCACGCATAGGATCTCATATCGATGGCTGTTGACGTGCTATGTGTAGTATATGAAAGATTCAGTCGAAGCGCGCAACTTTACAGACACCCTTCTTTCAACTGTCAGGTTGCAACGCCACCTTGGGGCCCGCATCCTCATTTCCACCCAAGAGCCAACCATTTCAAGCGATCTCCTCAGTCTATGCTCGGTGACCGTTGTCCACAGATTCTCCTCGCCAGAATGGTTACGTGCATTACAAGAGCACGTGGCCGCGGCAGCTTTGGGCACACAATCCAATGGGGAAACAACAGCCACCACTGAAGAAGGCTTAGCTGCCCCCCGAAATATCAGGCAAGTTTTCATTGTTCTACCGAATTGTCAATCTTCGCGTGGGTGAGGCCTTGCTGTTCTCCCCTGGTGCGGCATTGTGTTCTTCGGCAGAAACCCCTGACTCTCCAGGCTTGAGTAGACTAGGTGCTGGATATTTAGTAATCAAGATCCGAAAAAGATTGACGGAAGACGGTGGAAAAAGTGTTACATCGTCTTAGGAGTGCAAGACGAGCAATATGAGCAAGTAATTAAATGATTCCAACTCATGGCAAACGCCCTGTGTTACCACTTATCAGAATGAATATGAATTACCTTCGAACCTTTTTATCAAACTTCAACAACTTAGGACCGTGTCTGAACACGTCGCTTTATGACTATAGCTTGTCTATCTTATTGGATTTAGGGAATAAAACACACACAAACAGAACAAGCGATGAGAGCAAATTTCCGCGAGAAAATATGATTTTGCCTCTAGATGATTGAGTGACCATATCAAAGACTCAATGCAAATACGTAGCCTGTGTACTCAATCTAAAGCATGATTGCTCTCACGAACAGACTAGAAACTTTTTGTTTTGAGTATATAGCTCTCATGATGGCGCTTCTCGCCAAGTGAAGAACCCTGGAGAGAGTCGACCGGGCCTACAATCAAATCTTACATTGCGGTGGAGTTCTGCACACTCTACTAGATTCACAATGTATATGGCACTTTAATATCACATTGAAGCTCTAAAGCAGAATTACAGGTCGCATGATATTGGTATTTATTACCTAGGCAATCAATCACGAGCCAGTTCATTGACTAATTGAATGAACCATGTCATTTACCCACAAATAGAGTGGGTCAGGTGCGCTACGACCAAGTTTGTCCCAAAGAGTGTCTAGCGGTATACTTAGGTAACATGAAACACCGCAATACAAGTTGAATATGGCTCTTGAGGGTATATCAATAATCAGCTCTAGAATCTAGACAGTCACACAAAACCACCGCTGAAATCAATCAGACTCTCAAAATTTTCTATCCTTTTTTGGACTGTCTTCTTATGAAAATCGGGCTCAACTTCGTCTGCTCCCACGCAGTAAAGTGGAAGTCTAATATCTGAGCTCAATAATTCTTGGAAACTTCTAGGTTTTCAATGCATCTTCGGAAGCTTCGCCGATGCTCATGATGAGATAAAAAAGCTAAATCCGCGCCCGTGGAATCATGAATGCCGACGTATGGGCAAGCATTTCTATAAAGGAAAACAAAAGTTGAACCTGGAAGAAAGGGTCTAAGAATGCTTACTGAGGAGGACCGTGCATTTGAACAGACTCACGATTTTGCATATTCCTTCACGTACACGTCGCACGGCGGGATTGGCGCGTGAGACTCCGCAACGGTCACGCGTATTTGATACATCATATGCACTTCTTCACGTGGTATGGTGAAGCCCATTTTATTATAAGAAAGAGACAAACTTCAAGGATATCCGATACGTTGAAGTCGTATGTCTCGGTTGTGTGTGATATCAAGCTTCCTAATCTTGTCCAACCCTGACCAAATTGACCGTCAACATGAGTGGCGTGAAGCCCCGCGCCTACCAACTTGAGACGTATGATATGAGCATGGAGAACGGCAGAATAGCTGTGATAAGATTTGAGCTTCAACAGGCCCGCGGTATGCCCAAAACTAAAAGCCAAATCAATAGTTACGAACGGGAAGTGGAAAAACTTACATATGTGGGTATTGCGTTATTGGATATCAGGTGACCGAGCATTAACATCTCAATAGAGTTAGCATACGGATGATAGCGAAACTAAAACGCCGCCAGGAACATTAAGTAGAAACATCCCCCGTCGGTGCACGTGAAGCACTACTAGACATTTCAAGGCCACCTCGAATTCACGGGTTATTTGGCATCATTGAGGAGCATGGGCTTTACAACTCTTCCTGACAACCTTTGAACGAAGTTGACTCCCCCAAAACAACCCGCGTAGCACCACGGAATGCATCCTTGACTCCTTGCCCCGGGAAATGGGTCAAGCCAGCCTCGCGCTTTCGCCAATCACATAACGTCTGCATCGACATCTCATGGCAAATGAAATACAAACCAAGATGTTTAAAGATCTATCTTTGAATATCCAACCAATCAACCGGTTTATACTGAGCGAAGACTTGTGTTGATTCTCAAGATTGAAAAGCATGCACGAGAAAGAGCGGTGAAAGAGTAGCAAACACGTGGAGGAACTTCATTGGCAACTTTCGAAGAGTGCTTTGGGCTCCTTGTAGTTGACCAAAGTTGACCGGTGGATTTTCACGGCTCGTACAGGCTACCCTAAGAACAAAGTATGAGTTGTCAAAAAAGCCGTGCAAGCAATCTGGTCAGGAATTAGTCAGCTAGAAAGTCAGTACTCGCGTCTTTCGTCGGTATAAAGCTTTCTCAACCTACGGTCCTCTGTCTTCTTTTGCGTACTCACTATTAGCCATTAGCCATGGACAACACATTCTTTGGCCAGGATGCGGATGATGAAGATGAAGGTGGAGGCCCAAACTTCTTTCTTGACCCGTTGCTTGAACAACGCTGTTACCTTCCCCAACTAGTGACAATTGATCCGATTGCTCCTGGCGCAACAGGTGGTGCCGCACCCCCTGTAGAACCCTCATTCGGAACCTTTCAACCGATGAATGGCATTAGCGGCCTGGCTGATACGGCTATATTGAATCAATCAGAATCTACTGGAGATTACATGGATTGTTTGTCTCTGTAGAGACCAGAACCAGATGTGATTCCTGGTGGAAGAGAGGGTTTCCATGAATTCCGTGAAAGTATGGCATCGACTGAGAATTCAATCAAAAGCAGAGCTGAAGAGGAAAGTGTGTCACAGCCGCCGGGCTCAGCATCTCGAAATACGGTCAAATTTGAAGAAGCAGAAATGCCTTCACTAGACCATATGGTATTGCTTTCTGATGGATTGTATCGTTGTCGGTATCTGAATTGTGAATGGGAAACAGGTGATCACAAGAAACATCTTTTGAGGTACCGTTTTTGTCTATAACGAACGCGAGGCTGTATCTAACATTTCCTAGGAAACATGCTCGGATACACTTGAAACCTGTCAAATGTCCACAACCTTTTTGTGTTCATCGTACAGCCGAACAAACGGATATGCGCCGACATGTCGTAACGTATCATCAGCCAGGGCCTAAAAGACAGTACACTTGTGACGAATGTGGCTCGTCTTTTACACGCAACGATAATCTTCAAAAGCACCGGAGGAGCGCGTGTAAAGGGTAGTGCAGAGATAACACTTATGCTTTGTTTTTTTTTTTTAGTTGAAATTCATCGTACTTGAAAAAGAGAGCAATAGAAAAATATGTAGTCAGTATAGTATAAGCCAAAGACACCATCCACTTTAGGCGAGCGATGATTTAGCTACCCCCATTGCATCGAGGCATGAAAGGAAACGCCTCCACCCTCATCATCCGACTCTTTCCGGAAGAGATTGGTCTCCGCAGGCGATTCTCTGTGGGAGGGAAACATAGTGACTGATGCCTTGGGATCGGTGTGTCGATGGAATCCAGGAGATCCAGCTGCTCCTGAGTGTACAAGCTTCCAAGAGCCTCTGGCTTGAATTGCGACAAAGTCATGATGTTGCTGCTGTTTGAAGAGACGTGAGGAGTGGTCCGTATCGTTTGAATCAATGACGTAGACTTCAAGTTAAACGGGGATAGTCGGCGACATGCGCATACTTATATTCCTTTGAACCGCCCCGTTTATCATCACATCCTGAACTGATGTTTTCATGTTCTCTTATCATTCGACGTTTGATTTGCAATCCCTTATTCTTTGGAGTACCTTATCTTAGATACCCGAGTCTTCACTGTCAAGAGATAGGGTAGGTGCACTGAATGCGCTAGATGTGAGGGCGCAGTCCCCTTGTCGTAAATGAAGGAATAATTTCTGCTATTCAAATTTTGAAAGGCCGTGTTAGTTTACATATCTTTCCATGCGCTGGTAAGCATTGACCGGCTATTAGAGATCTTCCGATGTGCGCTTTTCCTTTCTTGGTCTTAAAAACGGAGTGTCGTTTTAATTCAATTAGGAAATAGATCTGCCAATTAACTGAGTGATTTCACTCGCTGCTCCCGAAAACAAAACTACGCATATCATGGAACTTATTGCCCATTCCAAAGACAACTCTGGCTGATACCGCATATCTGGGACTAGTCTGAGCCTTATGAATCATCAGGGTATCCTCCGGTACCATCTACAGTGAAGATGATAATAGGTGGGAAGTGCATGTTCCCGTATTTAGGCATTACGGTCTCTCGTAATTTCAATGACCAACCAAGCTGTAACCGGGGCAGACAATTCATCCTTGACGTTCAAATTAACACTTGATCAGCGCATTTCACTTATTCATAACCCTACGCTCAGAACCTTTTGTTGAATCTTCTACTTCAATATCAAAAAGCTCTGTTATTCAGTGTTGACCCTTAGTCAAACAATGCCTTCCGCCAAGAAACGAAAATCTATAGCAGTATGGTTTATGTACAAAGGGCTTCTTGATCAGGTCTCACGTTGGCTGGTCGAAACAGACCTTCATTATGAGTTCTATGAGAATTATGATGACACAAAAAGTCCACCAAAATTTGTGTCACGCACATCATGGGCTGCTTCTCGTGCCGTAATCGAGCTTGCAGAGCTCGTGGATGGGCGGCAAGGAAATTGCAGTCACTATACGTCATTTTCCGGCGCAGAAGTATAATGCGAGGATCTACCGCCAACGCTGCGGACCTTGCCTCTGGCTCAACCAGGCGGTGTTGGATCAGTCATACGCCGAGAGGATTGTATACTGGATAAGGCAATGGAATGGAATCCACGTGGAGAGGCCTCCAATATTCCGTGGCCGCAATGGTCCCCATGATTGTGAGCTTTGTGAGGGGTGCAAAACTGGACACTGCTCTCAATCCGGGGAGAATTGGGTAGCACAACTGAACAGGTTTGTCAGTTGCAAAGCGTGAAACAGGAGCGATACATTGACGAATATTTAGATTGACCATCTAGCGAGAGGGGTTTGAAGTATGGACAGTTCACGGGCGGGAACGTGAGTTCAAAAGAGCCTTACATCATTCACATGCTAACGGTGAACCATACCTCAGGCGCAGATGGCAAAGTGGTTTGTATGGCAGCTTTGACTGAGAATCTTTCTTTTGAGAATGGCAGAATGCTTCTTTGGGATGCGGATGTCATCAAGATCTCTTTTCTTCTGTTATCGACCATCAGGGGAGCTTGTTCTATCAGACTCGATGCAACTGAGCTGAAGTCAATGTTTTAATACTCAATTTAACTTATGGAACAAATGAGAGAACGAGAAGTAGCATTTGTATTCCTTACGCATACTCATCTTGCGGCCCATACTCCGTTCCATGAACCAAAATTGGCGAACTTGGAGTCGAATTTCAGCGCCATTTCACTACGCTGTCGAGCTATAGTCTTGCGCAGAATGATTAGAACTAAGCAAAAGCTCCAGTATAGGAGATCCTTTGGGGATTGTTAGTATGTCTTCAGTTTCAACTTCTTGCAAACGCAATCTCTGAGTCCGAGGTTGACGGCCATTTCGTCCACCACCGAGTTTGCCTTTGTGCAAATATTACGCAAGTTTCGACCCCGGGAGGCCTCCAGTAGCTCGATCAATATTTTGAAGTCAGCCTCCTTCAAGTCGTAGATCCTTTGATATGTCAGCTACTTCTTGATACATCTCATTCCACACAGTCCATCCATGTTGTCAGAAGCTTTGTCCAGCTCCTCTGTCAAGGAGCATGGCTGCAAGAAACATATCATACCCTGCCCAAAGTTGTTCAACAGGGCTTGATACTGTCGTCCGATGACCCGTAATCGCGTCATTGCCCTACTTCTTCTTTCGTAATCGAGATTAGCTGTCCGCAATTGTGGAAGATTCTGCCTCGTCTTTCTTTTTGTGATCACAGCGTCGTCATTGTTCCTGGAGTTGCCTTTCTTTTGAGACTTAGACGGGGCATAGTCAACCGTGTATGAAACTGAGAAGATAGAGCTACGGCTCTGAAGCCCTCCGCAGTCGCGAAAGAGTTCCATGAGGTGATAGCGTTTGAGGAAAACATTCAGGCCAAAATTTTCATCTAACCGTCCCTTGGTTCGTATCGGTCCTTCTTTGGTGTCTGTCGCGATACAATTTCTCGCGATGATAACTTGGAGCTTACCCAGGCATTTCTGCGACAGATGGGAGAATCAGCATCAGCGATGCAGACGATAATCGTTCCCAATGAATCCGCGATGTGACTTTGGAAGAATGTTTCACAGGGTAAAGCAGGGAAGGTGTTATAAATATGATACTCCGCCCTATCAAAAAAAAAAAAAAAAAAAAAAAAAAAAAAAACTCATCGCTCCTCTACATTTTTATCTCTCTTGATCTCTATCATGCTGTCTTACCCCTTCATCCTATTCCTTCATATACACTTCGTTTCTGAATATGGCTCGGCAGGACAAGATTTTTCTTCATGCATGGCGTGTTCAAGATGATGACTCTCAGGCTCGGTTCAACAAGAGCGCGGATGCTATATTGGCAAGTTCGGCCAGGGGCGTCTCTATGAATGATAGATGCCGAAAATAGTGCTAGATTATCTAGACTGGTCGAGCAGAAGCTTATCGCCTTTCATTTCAATTACAATGGACAGAGAGTAGGCTTTTCAATGAAGCTAGGCGCCGCAGAATGCAGGGGATGACTAGAATCGTCGCGCAAGAGATTTGCATCTCTAAAAGTCGTCTGCGCAAGTATGAAAGCCGCGGGAATCGGATCATCTATAAGCACGCCTGGAACTGGTTGGATCTGGCCCGTGTCAACCTTCCTGGTTATGCGGACTATGCGTCTACTAACCAGGAATATCTTTTCCTGTATGAGATTCCGGGAACCTTCATTGTGAAAACGTTTAAGATCTGAAGGAGAGGGGGGGGTGGCAAAGTTTATTTCCCAGCATTGGACGACTGAGTGGAGGAGATTTTGGGTTCGACGGTGGTGTCTTGTTCCCAGGAAGACCTGATCCCTGATGGTATTCAACTACTGTCTGATGAAAGCTAGAAACAGAGTGGAGATAGCAAGCTTTCTGCTCCTTGGGTGTTCAACTACTGCGTGGTAAATTTGAAATGAAGCTGAGTGGAGGAAACATTAGTTTTCCAGGTACTACACAAGGAGGCACTGTAATAGCGAATCTTTTAGGTAGCTATCCGCAACTGACACTTAGAACTCAGCAACCCGCACCTCCCCTCAAATTCACACTCACAGTTGAAGATCTTCATCATCGTTTTCACAATAAACCACCCCCGTTCAAGGATGAAACGAAATCTAAGAGAAAACCAGCCAGTCGAGTCCGCAACAAATCAGCTTCTGCAACATGTTCTTTATCCAGATTCTTACACTCAGCATTGCCCGCATTCTCGCGCCTGTCAGCAATGCAGCCAAATTCGAACAGTCGCTGCCCGTCTCTCTTGAAATCTCACAACAGCCGCGTCATGAAGACAGCATAACAATGGGAACGGCAATGGGCAAGGGTAGGCCGTGACGAGGTTCTAAGTTTTCTAAGTTCCTACTATAAGTGAACAATTTTAAAAGTACTTGTTCGGATATATAGTAAACGTATAATGTATACCGCTTTGTGAGGGGTCAGTTTAGATGAATACTACTACTACTACTACTACTACTACTACTACTACTACTAGATGATCATGGCTAGGAAAAGAGAAGAAACTCCTATTTTGTCCGCCTCCATTCCACAAATCGTTCAACGCAGGTAAAGTTCGAATCCAGAAGAATGTTAAACTCGTCTTGGGACCCTTGCTGTCCTCTTTTGAGTATTGGCTTTGTGGGCCATGCCTCAACTACCGTCTTGCGATCCTTCATTGCGACTTGCAGATCGGCAGATATAAGACCAAATCGAAACACGCTGATGTACCTGGCCAAAAGTCAGCTGATATCGTGGAGCCACTCAAATCATTACTCACCTCTCAAAAAACTTGTGTCGGTCAATGACAATTGTTCTCGCATCCCATAATTTCAGACTTTGAGCGCTCTCCGGTCGTAGCAAGGAGAACATGTCAATATCAGGTAGGAACTTCATTAGTAATTCCATGTTCGGTGTTTGGTCTCTGTCGTCGCCTTGTTTGACCATCTCCATAATCGCATTCAGATACGCTGAAATTATGGTGGCGTGAGGATTTTTCTGTGGAGGTTGCAGCAAAGGCGACAATAGGCGCAACGTTTCCCGTGTACCCAGATACCCAGCATCAGTTATATTCGATACCTAAATGTCATTAGATACCTGTCCGGACATTTCAGATTTACGTACCTCGATTCTGGCATATTTGTTCCCCTGAAGAATTCCAGGAAGCTGGATCGCGTCCACATTGAACAGTTCAATGTCTATCTCTATCCTTGCTAGGCCATCTAGGAACTGTTGGAAAACACGCCGAAGGTAAACATAAAGTTTACCATATAGGTCCTCTTTCGCCAATGTCTGCTCTCGAGCAACTTCTCGTATCGGCCACCCATCTAAAGGGTCGGCTTTGTCATCCATTGGCCAGACAAATGGAGGTAAGTAGAATGTACTGATATATTGCCACGAGTGTCAGCCGGCTGTTCAACAGTTGAGGGCTCTGAAACTAACGGATTTGGGGTGCTGAAATCGGCCCTATCATGTCCAAATGGAAGAAGAAGCCCATCTTCACGAAACCTCTGTTTTGACAAACGTACAGATGGTGTGGTGTCTTTGAAGTACCATCGATCTCGAAAGTCCTTTCTCTCCGGAGCTAATGTCGTGGCTGTGCGGATATGTAAAGCTTTCTGTCGTGTGAGATCTGGAGGAACTTCGCAGAGTGCCTCTAATCGGTACCATTCCTCTTTCCTAAGAGCAAGTCGCAGGCTTCTCTTACGAGGAAACTTCCAGATCCTCTCCACAATCTCCCCAGTGGCTTTGGCAGATATTTGTCCACAAACCTCAGTGAATAGAGGTTTTACACGCGATCCCAACTGAGTAATGATATCTTTTGGCAAGGAGGCGGAGTACCAGAGGTGAATTAAAGACTCAGCATGAGTGAAGTCACCGAGTGATGTGGAAGTTGTCTCCAGTGCCGTGAGGCAAAAAAAAAGTAGTATGGCGTTCCTCGCAACGACGTGAAAATCCCGGTCGTTGATAGTCAAATCAGTTCGTTGTGTGAAGGGTGGAGGAAGCTCGGCGATGGTTTTGACCACGTTGCGTAAATCACCAGATGCTTAGAATGTGAGCCGCAATAGCCTATGATTGGGACGAAGAAGGCTAACTAACCAGCGAAAAGTATCGTGACATCTCGAGAGAAGTCATTGCCTTCGTTTTGTACCAGATTGAGAACATCAACTGCTGGAACATTACCCCACAGATATATCCCTTTGCCAAACGGATTATGGTGGTTTCTCGCAAGTTGAGGGTTTGCAAACGCTGGCGTCCGTTTTTCTCTTTCCCAACCTGGGCTCCAATCATGCCTCATCAAACTCGACTTGCAGATTACTTTATGCTCTGGCCAATGTGCTATCTGGCAGCGTTTGTCACAGTACTATCATAGATGTTAGAAAACCACAACATTAGTCTTCAAACTTACCGAGACTAGCTTGCAGTTTCTGCACGAGTATCTGCTATCTTTGTTGCAACCCAGGTCCGCACATGAGTATAAGGAAGCCGCAACCATTTCACCGTTATTAGTGTATTTGTGCTAGTGAAGACTTTGTTATTTTCGGAAGTCGCGGGGTTGGATCTAATAAACTATACTGCAGGCCAGGCGTGGAAGACAACGAATTACATCCTGCCACGACTCGCATACCCTCCCTGTCCGAATACACCCAAGGGTCTTTTTTTCTATACTCTACTCTTGCGAGCTATACGAACCGGAACCCATTTCTAGATTACTTAGTCATACCGTTGTGCTACTTTCATGATTGAATAGTGGCCGCGTTCATCAAGAGACGATTCAAATTACTGCGCGCGCACGTGTATGTGTGTATGTGTGTGTGTACTGTAATCAAACTGTTTACTTCGAATGTCGGCTGAGCAGATTGCACATTTCACCGGATGTAAACTCCACTCTCCTGCCATCATTTATTTGCCTATTTGTTATTATAGTCCTCATGTCGCTGATAAGAATAAGAAAAACATTTAATATGAGAGCCCAGTGACCCATGGATGAACTTACCGCTTTGTCCTAGCCGACGCGTTTCTATGCAATTGAGCCGTCTTACTTTCTCGCCCTTTATTTTGTCATCGGCATGGGCAGGTACCGACAATTTTTCATAAGATTTTAGCACCGATTCTCAAGCTTTGACATATTCGCGCAAAGACTTTGATCATGAAGGTGTTTTTATACATCTTCCTTTAAGCAGAATGATTGTGTTTGAAATGGTGATGGCGCGCTTTTGTTGCAAATTGAAATGGATAGGTACCAAATTATCATTATTCTCTGTCATCTTGTGTCAAGTGAGTGACCCATTAAATTTTATGAATGTGAAGTGGAGGAGCTTCCTGTCCAGGTTGCTTTGAGCAATCAGGTGCAAGTGAGGACATAGTTGAAATGATCTATAGAGGGAAATAGAGACAATAGAATCACCCTAAATGCTCGTGTCCCGATAAATCCGGCGAGACCAAAGCAGCGCAGTCGAATTGAGTATGTGGAAACATGAAAGCTGATGATTGATTCTTATTTACTACCCATTGACCAGACCGTATTTTATCAGCCGTATCTTCTCGTAACCTGGCCTGCGGTGTCACCACGGCGACTGTCTCAATGTCAATCCCAGTCTTAGCTACATCATGGAAAATAGTCGTATACGCGCTGCGTATGTACATAGCTATGCTGGTATCATGACAACAAGTCTCTCTTTACCAAGAGATAAATTGCGAGGTACTCCAAATTATATCCGCGTGGATGAAACGTTTCATCGCGGTCTCTACAATGCTATCGAACTGTACTATGCCCATCCTTTCGTATTCCAAATCACAGGGATATTGGCTGAGCCCCTCGAAGTTCCTTTTGAAGTTTGAGACTTCATAAATTTGATATCATGAGAACAGGTGATTTGGCAAGGTCAGTTCGCTTGAGCATTCAAAGAGGGCCATAACCGCGTATTCAGCCACAAATTTGTGCAGTCCACTCCAAATGCTCCGTCCACTCGATGTCAAATTATTCATCAGTTGGCGCCAACACACTGACAGGGGTGTATGCCAGAAGTGAGATGCAACGTGTCTAGCGCACTTCAGCAGTACGATAACCGTTGTACCGGAAAAAGTATTGATGCGCGAACATCTACGAACATGAAAAATGCTTTGATTCGCGCGACAAAAAGATTCATATATTCATATTCGCGGACTATACATACGAACACGTCGTGTATTTGTATTCCTTTATTCCTTTCGGAACACTAATGACAATAAAACTCTGTTTCCTATCCCAGCTCAATCTCAAGCTCAATCCCATGACGTACGTAACACATGCTCATTTTCCCACCGTTTTCCCGCCCTTTTCCCGCCGGCTGCCGACTTTTCTTTCTCTCAATCCGGACGTAGGCAGGAGATCGCGCTGATATACTTCCCTCCTCCTTGGCTGGCCTGGAGGGCTTCTTGAACTTAGTTTATCTCCCAGTCGTTTCTGTACTCGGTGTTAGACTGAGGTAAGAATGTCCTCCGCGTCTCCCCGGAAACACCGTTCTCGCTGTCTCCTTCGTCCTGTGCCCCTGGGGGTGAAATCTGCTGGTAATCAGGCCTCCTGTTGGTCGATCGTGCGCTCATCCAGCTTGCTCGATCGCCGGAAAGCCGAATGAAAGCGATCTGTGTAGAATTGTAGAATATCAGCTACTACAACACGAACCTCCGAGTAACAAACTAACCTTGACTGCGAAAACAAGAACCGCCGCCGCAAAAACCATCCAAGACGTACTCTGCTGGTGCTCCCTCCAAGGAACAAAGCAGCTCCTCTGATATCCCAGCTGCACCTGGCACGCGTTATCCCCGTGGTCTCGGTCTTTGAATGGCCATGCCCTGTCACGAAGGCTTCTAAGACCGCAGCATCGGAACTCATCTTGGATTGAGCGGATAGCGTGCGAATTCTTCGACTGGAAGAACACCTGCCATTGTTGATCTAGGTTGCATGACAGAATTCTATCGGGGAAGAGGTACGCAAGTGCTACTGTCGCTGTTATGGTCGATATGATGGTTTGAGTTTGATTGAGTATACCGGATATTGTGCTCCATCGGGCATTGCAAGGTGTCTCGCTGTTCAACCGTGGGAAAAAAACTCGCATTGCGATCAGTGTGAGTACTGTAATGGGGGGGTATGAATGTAGCGATGACTGGAATCCATGTCGGTAAAGGAAGAATCACTGTGGTGGTGCGAGCCCAAGACATTCTGGTTTGTGAGAGGGCTGTTAGTCACTAAACTCTTTTAATACACGCTAGCCTTTTGATAAAGACTAGCTATTCATGAGACCAAGAACACAATGACTCACGCTCCAAGGATCAAGGAGATGGCCCCTCCCTAGACGAGGAAATTTGTCAAGAGAATTCATCGCCAGGCGGGATCTTCAATCTCTTACCACAACGAACACGATGTAGAGGAAGATATTTGCATCGATCGGGAAAGGCATCGTTTCCGCACGTGGTGGAGTCTTTCCAAGTGATACTCAATTACAAAATAGAGATTCATGAGGGAAAAGCATGTACGCATAAGCTGCGGGGCGAGGCAGTGGGCGGCAAAGGCGGGGTTTGCATTCGTACACGAATCAGCGGGTTATGAGGTGGAGTACGAGCCACGTCGTGATATGAATTTTGAACAGCGTCATGGCGTATATTGTACCGTGACACAACGATAAATTATTACTTTCTAAAGCGCCCTTATAAAGTGGCGGCACTCAGATCGTGAAACTGTGATTCGCGGCCTAGAACCTGATAGATATAGATATATATAAATGTAGGATATCTATATACAAAGTCGAGGGTCCTGAGTGATTTTTTTTCGGCCCTGACATAATTGATACAAACTACTCAGCTTGCAACCTAGTTATTGCAGTTGATATGGAAACTTTCCAGCAGCGTATGAGCATGCACTGGTCATCTGATGGATTTTCAAGGGCGGTATAGTCTGGCGGAATCAACACAAGTTCACCAATATTGCAGACGTGCAACTCAACAAACAGAATAGATGAACATACTAGAGAGCATCCTCCGATTAATTGAACTTTTGATCGAAATCCAAGACAAGGTTTCAAGTTAATAACTGACTTGAGGGTTGGCTTAAGGTCACGATTGTAGGTATAGACTATTTCTACTTCGTTGAACTACTATATGAATCATAATTTTATTTAAGACATACTATGGTAGATCACCCCTATTCCTTGAGAGGATTATGGAAATGCCCGATTATCCTTTGCTTCCGGCATTTGAGGATCTGTTGGTTGCATTCTTTCCTCCGGTTGCAGTACTCCATTATAGATGATAGGGTTCTACCAGTCTGAGAAGTGCTGGCTTCAATCATTGTTGGTATTAAAAGTGGACTGTGAGTAGAAGTGCATGTCTCATGGGAAAGCAAGCTTCTGGGTGTTTCTTTTTCTGGCAAAGACTTCAAGGTTGAGAACGGCCCAATACTGAATAATGGAAGGCTGAGAAGTATCTGGCAATTCCCAAATCCGGTCGGCACTGAACATGACCAGTGTACATAATTTGAGAATATAGCCTGGTTCCGAGATATTACGCACTGCCAAGGTTTTACTCTTAACAAACCCGCAACGTGACAATATGCCTCATCGAATCCATTCTTCAAAGGCAAATATGCCAGAGCCAGAATCTCCCAGTGTGGACCTCCCAGAGGGGAAGTATGCTGAGATCGATTCGTCTGGCTCTTTGAGACATCTGTCCTTGAAAACACCAAGTGAAACACTCTCGACCCTGAACCATTTGGTTTTAATCCTTTCAAGGCATATTTGCAAGCTGAATCTGGCGATCAGCCACAGCCCCATTTTATCGAGAATCTAGCCCGAGATGTTATTCGACCCCAACTTGAGGGCCTCCGACAGGGTCGCTGGTTTGAGGTTGAAAATTTGCATGCTTTACATGAATCTGCCCGAGAGTTCCAAAAGAAATGGAACGTACCTGAAACAAGCTTCCAGAATTTCTGCGCACTGCTCTCGGGGTGCTTATATTTCCGGTCCATCTTGCTGCTTAATCCCAGCCCCTTGGACTATCTGCCCTTTGATGAAATGCTCGAGGAATCGCCAACCCTGTTATGGTTACAGGAAGTCCTTCGGCCCAAGAACCTTACCATCCGAGACATCATTCTTTTTGATACGATTCCCATGGCTATCTATGACTTCATCGATCGGATGAGTGAAGAGAATCAACCCAATTTCGCCTTTGAGGCCTTTCACCTTACACTTCTGTGTTTGGGGCACATTCAGCCTCAAATTCTGATCTCTTGTCAGCGTGGCACTCAGCCATCAAACGATCGATGGGGGCTTTTGAACAATGCCGTGGCTCGTAGCCTTTGCTCGTCAGTGAGCAATGCTCGAGCGCGACGAGTCCGCACGGTCCATGTTGAGTCACATCCAATCCACGTGGTTCAAGGGTTTCACCCCAATTATGAGGTCAAGATGATGCAATCAAATGCAGGACTAGACCTTGATAACGTGCTACAAAACCCGTTTCAAAGGGGTTTCCAGCCATTTGAAGATTGGAAGTCGGAACGGGATGCGATAGAACGAGAAATGCAGGAATCGGCTACTTTGGTGCGTACTGGCTTATAAGTCCGGTTAAGTCAGGTGAAGCTGTATCAATGGGTTTACCGGCGAAGTTTGCGGTTTGGAATCGCTGGCTCTTTAACACTTGAGAGCTTGAATGAATGCCAGTCTCAGATAGAAGGCTGGATTAGAGAATTCAGTAAATAGCGATTTTCGATATTCTTGCGTCAAGAATGCATTACTACTGGTACAGCGCCTCCATCCTGTCCAGCTCCGCGTGGATCTGAGAAGCCTATTGGACGGGGGGGTTCCACCGGTGGGTTTGGGACCTTGCGGTGGCCCCGTACGTGGATGCAATGACTGCCCGTGCTTCTTTGAACGCCTGCTCAAGCTATGTGGTACAGTTTCGACGATTTTAACAGCATGTTTCTGAATACTTTTCCAGGTCTCTTGCCCACCCCAACCGTAGGCCAAACACCGATCTAACATCTGACGTTATTTACTAAAGCAACGATGAGGTATTCTGCGAGTTTAACAAGAAATCCTGTCCTCATATTGTTATACGTATATATATATATATATCTGTCAATGATAATGATAATCGCCTTCCAACGCTGGGGGTAAATGTGGTCTGATATTTACAAAATTAAATTGGATAACAGCCGGGACATCTGATTACGCCTGACTTGTCATCTCAGCCCCATATTCGTTCAATTACATGCTGGATCGGTTGAATTGTTAACCCCGAATGGTGGGTCTTGTGGTTGACTACGGTCGCACCTTTTCCTCCTCACCTGACCAAAACAATTACCAAATTTTAATCGTAAAAACCTCCACCAAAACGGGTCAAATAAACCCCAAATTGAAATTGATGGAAATCCACTACAAGGAATACAACTTCAGGACTTTTAAGCATTACCCGACGCCAAATTTGAATGAGTCGGGCGTATGAAAATTAAATGGATTCGAGGGTGTCCCCACTTATTTTCCCACATACAAAAATGCAAAACCCTATTGGATTCCCCGAATTCCACCCCCCCCACGGGATAGGCAATCGTTGGGCAGAGTTTTATAATACCAGGTGTTTCACCTTGGTCTGACCCATGAGTTTATTGACATGTCTTCTGCTTCTCATCACCATACCTGCATCCCACTATATGCAACTTTCCCCGCCAATCCAATTACTCCACGTCTACCGAGATAACGCATTCCTTTCTGGATACTCCGCTTTTCATGATAATAAATTCGGCTAATTGCCCCATGTTACATACTCTCGACACTGGCTTTTTTTTTACTGTACCGCCTTTTGGTCAATAGAAGCTTGCTTCATTATGTCAAAATCACCAATCCACATACTTGGTTCTCAAGCTACCGTCCTTGAGAAATCGCCAGAATTTTATAGAGAAAATGAGTTCCGGATATTTGACCCAAACAATGGCATAAAATGGCTCCAGCAACTTACTACATCAAACGTACGCAATATTCGCAAGCTGTGGGTTTCTGTTCATGCAGTCTATAATCCCGGGCCGTACAACGATTTTCTCACCAACAAGCCTCCTGATGGGCCAAAATGGCGCGAGCTTCTCGACAAGGTCTCCACAGAAGCCATCAGCCTCCGGGAAATCGTCCTTTACCTTGATTCGGAGCCAGCCGTCAATCACTGGGGCCCAGCTGTGGATGTCGAATTTGTGCGAGCGCTTGGAAGGCTCTCTAAGCTTTCAGGTCTAAGAAAGCTGCAAATACAAGGGTATTTCCCAAAGGAGTGGCCAGGATATTTGGAGCAAACCACTGGGCTTAGGGTTTGGGAGGAGGGTACCCAGAATGAACAGTACTTGTTGTCTTTACGAGATTTTCAACGAGATCTGAAAGATCAGGAAATCTAAGCAACAGCAATGTAGCCTTCTATAGCATCTTTATGCATACATTTTCTAGAGTTTTGTCTCGGCATGTTCTGAAACCGCGCGATTCTCGACTTTCATTGCTGCTTTCTAGAACATGCAATCATCACAGCGGTCGCTTAATTTACTTCGTCACCCAAATAGAAAGTCGCGCTACTAAGATCAAGTGGGTAATCAATGAAAGATAGTGGCGGGCCATTGAGCATTGTAACTTCGTACTAAGTAATAATACTAGTACGGGAAGTTGGAATGCGTATCCCATCGCGGTCTCTGGTAGTTGATAGACAGACAAAATCGGCTTGAAACCGCCTCTTATTCTATAAACACGACAAGAATAAACACCACCCTACTAGCATGCACCCGGGCCGGTCGATTTCACAGACAGACGCAAAGCGTCGCGCTTAATCCTGAATCACTACATCCCACCACCTTCCCAAGACACACTTCCATCGCACGTACTTGGCTGATGCTGCGACAAGGGTGTGTTTGCACTTGGCTCTTTGGGTACATAATTTGGGAGTTATTTCCGATGTGATGGCTTGATCATTGAACTGCACTAGTTTCGCTTCACTGGAAGCCTCTCAAGGGCAGCTTCCGCCGGAATCAGCCGGTAAAACTTCTCGATATCGTCGTTTTAAGGCTTCAATCCATCATTTGAGCATTTGCCCAGAATTCAGGGGCCCCGTAAATTGGCGATCAAACCATCGAGGCGCCCAACCATTTGCCCCGTTTCTCTGTGAGACGAAGCTGCGGCTACAGAATCCCGCAGCCTACTCGCTATTGCGACATAATCTGCCTTCCGTTGCATCTGAAAGTCTTCGCTGGAAACTCGAAAAGCCTCTCCAGGAGATACGGAACGAAGGCCTGGACGCTTCGGTTCGTGTGGCTCCGAGGGCCGTTTGCCACGCGAACAAACCCAGCAACACAAGTCAGCGCAGATGTTCCGTAGTATAGACGGTGAACAATCAATCAACGGCTTTTCATTTGAACTCGTGTCCCCAAGAGGTTGCTCTTTGATTGATTCAGCCAATTTAAGTGCTTCGAGAACAACCTCCAGACATTTGGCAGCGATTATTTCCGCATGAAATGCATTTCCATCTTTCAGGCCATACTGTACAACGCAGCCATCAATCTGTAAATAACACTTGATCTCGAGTGCCCGTAGAATTGCCCGTTGAAGGCGAATCACTCTGCTGGCTGGGATCGGAGTCGCCCCCCCGACGAGTAAGGGTCTCTGCAATGAATTCGTCCTCTGCATCAATCGATACTCGCAGCTCAGAAGGCAGACTGTGGTTGCGCCAGCGAAAAAGCTGTTCATGGAGCATGGTGATGTCCTCGTAAGCAATACCAGTGGTTTTCACCGTGGTGTTACACAGTTTCCTGGCAATTTGTCGCGCAACCATGGACAAGCTCAGAATGGCATCAAGATAGCTTTGAACTCCATATCTTAGAGGATTCTGGTCTAGCGCCAACGCGTTGTCTGGAATGAGAGAGATGGCCTTGTGATTGAGAGATTGAAAAGCATCTAGACAATAGACCTCCCAATAGAGAAGCGTGAAGCGCTCGTCAGCCTGTGTAAATAGTGCCGAAGAATCTGTCCCCCTGGGTCCGCGATTTCGAGACTGCAAAGTTTTCAAGACGAGGGCGTCGTGCGTCATGAATAGATTCCAAAGGGGGTCCGCGGTTTTGCGTGTATTGCCATATTCAGAATCGACCATAAGAGCCATAGCCTCAAGTTCGTCCAGGCGGATCGGACGGTTATGAGGTGTGGCCGTCATAGTCTTCATAAGTTCTTTTCTAAACATGCCGGCGAGGAGCCGCTGCTTGTTCCACTTATTTTCCACTTTTGTAAAAGGGATACCACAGCAGGCAATGGCTGTGAGAAGAGAATAGCCACATCGGTCTGCATGGAAGTCTTGCCAAAATGCATCCTCTGGAATGAAGGGACGGCAAAGGGCCGGAAAATCGAAATACGCATGGAGCGCCTCATTGAATTCCCTCATGCAGAGGTTACATGCCTTCAAAAGATTGTCATAAAAAGATGAATTGCCGCAGCCCATTCCCTCTAAGCCAGATTGAAAAAGATGGTGGCCCGCTGAGCGAAAAGCATCGGACCTGATGAAGAACTCGGGAGGCCCTATGGTAGATGTCGATGTTTCCGGAGCCGGTGAATGGGAGCGGGGTTCTGAGCGAGACACAGCGAGTAAGTCCCTGTCCGGAGATCGTAGTGGAAGGTCTCCGAGGAAGATATTCTGGAGGAGAAATGATCCTTCCATGTTTAGTTCAAATGATTGGGCTGCGAATGGAGTTCTAAGCCCGTCATCCAGTGGAGAGCTGGCAGCAGTGTCTCTTGGCGACGAAGGTGGAAAAGATAAACGGCCCTCCATGACAGTGTCAGGGTCTGTGCGAAGTGCCACGGTGGTCGAAATGCCATTGAATTGGGGCCGAAGCAGCGTGCTTGACGGAGTCCTTTCGTCAGAAACGAGGCTCTCGCCTGGCGAAGTGTCCGGGGTCGTGTGCTCTAGACGTTGGCGCTTGCACGTGCCGGTGTCATTCGGACTTTCAGCGAAACATTGAATTTTTAATCTAGCACACCTTGAGCATGGTTCTTTTCTCTCTCCGAGGCCAGATGAAAGGTCGCATTTCCTTTTCTTTTGACGACAAACGTTGCAGGACATACGTTTACCACCACGAGGCTTCGGTGACATAATGGAGGTTAATCAGATTTCGTCGCTCTCAACAGAGGTTTGGGAGAAGGAAAGATGAATAAAAGTTCGAAGAATGAGAGGCAGGAGAGAACTCTTTATCAGGATGAGACAGATGCCAAGCGGCCTTTCTTTACTGCCTCCGCATTTTCCGACCGCCCTCCGCACCCTTCATCTGTCCTCCGCACCCTTCATCTGTCCTCCGCACCCTTCATCCGCCCTCCGCACCTCGCATCCTCCGCATACACGTATCGGCCTCTCAGTCTCCTACGAGCGGGGCGACTGAATGGGACGTATCTTCTCTCAATTGTCTATCTCTTATCATCTACCACACAGAACGCATTGTGGTGGACTCTCACCTGTTAGCCGGCCTCGGAAATCACTAGCATATATTATCATTACTCTACATGTTTAGTCGCCCCGATCGCTCATATCAGAAAGAGACAATATCGCCTAAGCCTTCTGCATGCTGAACTCATTGAAGATCGACCTCGGAAACACGCGTCTTCTGAAGAAATACCGCGTCAAAGACAAGCCAACAGCGGAATCAGCGCTAATCTGCTCGCTCTGTATAACGAGCCCAGCTATTCGATCAATAATATTGCGCGGCGGCGTCTCTACCCACTGGCATTAATTAAATTCTACCAACCTACTTTTCTCTAGAAGAATTCTCGCCAGATGTATGTTTGTGCTTCGTGTAGTGATTCGCCACCTATATCGCCTCGGGAAATACCATGTGGCGGGCAGGTATCCTTGCACACTTCAATATATAGCCGCTCGTGCAACACCTGGAAAAATCTAGAACGCGACGCAGCTCGCGGTCAAAACTCTCCATGACTGTGAGCATATTAGATGGCGTATTAGCAGGTTCAAACCGCAGTTTACTCCCTTTGGGCTCGACTAATAGCTCGGGGTCATGAAAACCCTGTAATTCAGGCAGTTTGACCGCCGCGAGGACGTATTGCCACAGCTCAGTCAGGCATTGCGGCGGCAGGACACACGACACCTGTAGCTGAGGCTGGTGACCGGGTGTATCCGGCAAACAATTCTCAACCCGGGAGGCACGGCAGGTAGCCAAGGCATGCCGATAACTTGCCAGTAGGTGCTGGAGGTGGTCGGCGATGCAGATCTGACGGAGGGCAGGGTAGAACATCTGATCAAACCACCGCGAGAACTGCTCGTCGGTTAACCTATCAAAGACCTGGTGGCACCGTGGGTGCGGAAAGAAAAGATGGAGAGTTAGGAAATCACCGCCTTCAACCGGTGCGAAGATAAATGGAGCACGTATTTTAGTCTAGACGTGAGCAATTGGGGCCGGTGGTGGTCATCGGCCGCCCGTTTCATGGTTAGATGGACATCGCTGTGAATATTTTGATAGTATTCCGGGACCGAATAGAATCGGATCCCGTGTACTGCCGCGGCTGGAGAGTCTACAAAGCCCAAGATACTGTCTATGTCAAAGGATATTTGCGGTGGCCCCTGCTGGCCCTATTTACATGAAGGCAGACTTGTTTTGGCCTGCCATCTAAGTGCTGGGGAGTTATCTCATTTTGATTTACAAGCAGCCCATTCTTACCATGTCGCTGGGATGATATATGGTCGCGGAATTATGGAGCAACCTGGCACAACGGCATACCAACGTGAGATGTTTCGGCTTAGCAGCACTGATTGGCATAAATCCCTAGGGTTCGTATCCACCGATGATGGGGTTGCCGAGAGTATATTAGGTCAGACGATCCGCTTACCGTGAGAAAGTGAGGCTGAGCAAGGCTGGATTGAGCGGAGATGCCAATTACAGCAGGCCCGGATAGAGTCTCAGCTACAACAGCTACTCGGGCGCAAATCGATTCGTTTTCGGGGCGCTCAAGCGGCCGCTATCCAGGCTATTTAGCAAGTTCAAAGCCCAGTTATAGCAGCCATGCCAACCGGAAGTGGAAAAAGCATGCTGTTTATGCTACCAGCGTGGACCGCGCCCCGAGGGACTACGGGATGATTTGCAGCAGCGCTGCGCTAAGCTCGGTGTATCATGTGTCGAGTGGGAGAGCCGGTGGCCACCCCTCGATCGTGCTTGTTACGCCCGAATCCGCTATCTTGGACGATTTTATGACATTTTTAAACCGGCAGCGGCTACAGCATCGACTGGATCGAATCCTGATTGATGAATGCCCTCAAAAGATGAGGGTCGGCTATTTCATCGGATCCGGGCCACACCCCGGGGATATCCAGCTTATCCAGGCCCGGACAGACTGAGGGAGCATCGGATATCGGGTATATTGGCCAGAGGTTGATCCCCAATTCCTAGTTTCGTACCGATGGACAGAGGCACCAGAGGTAATGAGATTTATATATAACCGCATCCAACAGGCCCAATGGGGTAAGGTGATTATATATTGCTCAACTATCCCGGTCGTTCTTCGAGTGGCCGAGTTACTCAACCGTGAGGCATATCAAAGTCAATCGCCGTGGCGCCAATCTGCATCATGGCTCCTACCTAGTGCGAGTGACATTACAGCTGATATTTCACAGACTGTCTCCAGAAGGGAGCTTGGACCATCTGTACAACTAGTTCATATTCTGAGAAACTAAAAACTGAAGATTCTGAATGCTAAGGCATTAAAGCATAGGTGTAGCACTAATTTCAAGTCTGCATGGTTGCGGTTGCTGTAACTCGAAGTCAAGTGCTCCATACTGGTGGTCTATATAGCTGTGTTTATTGTAATTCAAAGTCGGGTGTTCTGTACCGGTGACTCCCAGGTCGCGATCAGAGATGCAGATCTTTATATCTCCTCACAAATTCAGCGATACGGTACGGCAAAAAATCAATATTGCTGGTTGGCGAGATATTGCGATCCCAGCCACACGCTATTTCCTCTGTGCGAGCGGTTTCTTCACATCAAGTTGGACAAGACTAAGATGAGCCCTAGGTATGGTGATCCGCCCCACTACGCCGCAAGTGTGGTTGCCATTTCTAAAAATTATTTGAGGTAATGTTCATGCACAATGATAATCACGATAGATATGAACCTGGCCGAGATCTAGATAGAGAGATACCTTGCATGGCTATATGGTTTTGACTTGCTATTATGAAACAAGCGCTTGAACCTAGCGGGGCTTTCCTGAAACCCAAGCATTTCAGCCTTGATTTCAGCCTTAATCTCAGCCTTAATCTCAGCCTTGATCTCATCCTTGATCTCATCTTTGATCTCATCTTTGATCTCATCCTTGATCTCATCCTTGATCTCATCCTTGATCTCATCCTTGATATCATCCCTGAGGCGTAGCGCATCATCCTCAAATACCTTCCAAGAATCATTGGCGACATCTTGTATTTCGAATCTACCATCCTCGATCTTTTCATCGACCTGTGCAAGATAATCGATTTGTATGGTTTCGAATTCGTCAGAGATTTGATTACGGACAATCTCTTCGAAATTTGAGTCGCCTAGGTATTCAGGTATCGCGTTGCGCAAACGGTGAAGGATCTCGTCGTGAAGATGCCCGGACATATTGACACCAAAGTCGTCAAACATCTTACAGACATGTCGTTCAAGCCCGGCTGGCTCTTTTTGATCCGTATTTTGTCGTAAAGCTAGCAGGTCACTGTGATTCGTTTGTCCAAGTGCTTCGATGATCGTCTCGTCAGTGGCGTCACGAAGTGCTTCTATGAGACGCTCGAGATTCCCATCATTGCTGCGACCAGGCGAAGCACGCTCAAAGTCGGTTTGGCGAATTGACGCGAGTGACGGTGAGAGGACACTCGGTGTATTTATTTCGGTGGGAGAGCCTGACCAAAGATCAGGAAACTCCAATGGGCGAAGCAGTCTTTTTCGGGTTCCATCGACAGATGAAGATGAGCCTGGATAAGTTCAACAATTGATCATCAGAGGACAAAGAACAAGAAGATACCTCTGCGCCGTTTCCCGCCCTGGTCGGACACAGGCACCTCACATTGGGGATATGGGGGCAGATCCAGCTGCTCCGTCTGCGTGGGCATGGACGCCGTATAATCCGGGGGTCGAGATTTGGGAAAGTTGCACAAATTACGAAAAACACCCAAGCCTTCCTTTACCATATGATGGCTCTTGAAATCTTTTTGGCCAAGTTTTGGTAGAAGACTGCAAAGGCTTTTCAGGTCATTAAGCTCTTCACCCTGGAACTGCCGTTTGGCAATATGTAAATGGAGGTGTTTGGCTTCACAGATATCCGCAAATGCGTGGAGGTCCGAATCTTGTGGATTGGCGAGGCATGAAAAGTCTATCCCGGCTGGACGTAGAATGTCTCCAGTGCTGCCGAGTTTCAGGCTCATCGTTGTGATGTTCGAAGCATCCCAGGAGGGAATATATGCGGGGTGCTCCTTGATCAAATCGAATGGGATCAGGCTATCGTTGCTTTGTGGAAATAGCTTACATGTCTCGATCGAATTCATGGGGAAGTTCAATATCACCTGTGATTTGTTGCTCTGATTAATAAGATCTGCTTCAATTAAAAGAGAAATGGACCCTTCTTGGTCGGTTTCATGATGAAAAACGCGAAGAAGTGCAACACAAAAAACACCGAAGTCAGGTGCATGAACGAGAACTTTTTTGTTGAAGCGCCTGGGCTTGTTTGGTGATGTGGAAGTCATTGTCGTTGGTAGGAATTCCGTTGTTGGATCGAGAAACCCGCTTGCCTGACCGTCGGAACATCGCTGGAGAGCCCTCGACCCACGGGAAATATCAGTTGAGTAAAGGGGTGAAAGCTCTTGCTGCCTGGTCACGAGCACAAGCCCGATCCTAAGTCGACGAGTAAAATCGTTGAATTTAGACCGTAATGGCAAGACTGGCGGCGAGGACAAAGAGCGGACACCGTCTTTACAGGACGATTTTAGAGGGCGATGGGGGGGGGTGACGGCGAGAACGAGCGAATGGAACGGGGAAGGGAGGCGGAAATGGGGAGAGGAAAGGGGAAGGCTGAGACGCAGGATTGAACCACGACACGTGATCGGCATTCTCCGGAAATACATATTCCCGCATTCGTAATAACTAGTGTAACTCTCCATATGCCAATCGGTACCTAAGTTTAAGAGCAGAAACATAATCTGGACGAGCCAAGGTGGTTCCAGCTAAACAGCTGGTCAATCAGCAGCACCGAACGATACGCCTTGTAGTTTCTGATGGATTTCGCTGTCGCAGCTCGTCGTCGAAAGTTGATGATTTCGAGTCTCGCGCCAAGAGCGTGACGGTTTCCTAATCGAGATAGCGTAATGTGACGACTCTCTATTTGGGACTAGCGCTTGGCCATGTAAGGTGATTAAGATTGGGCTCGGCCAATCATATAAATTACATCTCTGGATTCCTGTCAAAATTGTCACGCGTCTTGTTACGAATTGGTGGATCTGTCAATCACATGTAATATGATAAAATTAATCTAATTCATGGGATATATCAGATTCTGTCTGTCCGACCATTTTCTAGGCTCTCTCGTTTCATACCCCTGAGTAAAAGAATGAAATGACCAGATGCCCATTTTAATCCACTTTGTAAATACTTTCCTCTAGATTTTCATCTCTTTAACATGACTCGAAAAAGCCTATCTGAGTTAAAATATCCGCAAACATCCTATCTGTGCTCTAGCGTTGCCGAGGCTAAAGAGCGAATACAGGAGCTGCAACGCCAAAATAGGGCTCGTCAACGAGCAGAGAGGAAATCTCAAGAAGACTGGGTTGTTCCTCTGGAGGACCGACTAGGCGCACAGTCCCACACTGAGATTTTAGACAACGAGGGGCTAGAGACTCGCCCTAATTCCTAATTCCAATGCGCATGAACTAAGCATTTCCAGTGCTTGAGACCGCGTGGTTAATATGAGGTTTGCCTCTAATGCAGATTAAGATCCTCATGTCGTCACCACCGTCGTATCGATGCCATCCGTTCCATGTCGCTGGAGGTTCATTTTGACGAGAAACTTTGACAAGCCTGCTAACATGCACGACCTCCTGGGCTCTTTTCTGCAGCAACTCCTGTAATGTCTAATGAAGGAAATCCATCTTTCAAGTCCTCCGCCAGGCAGGTTCGAAACTCAATAGCCACAAGAGAATCAGCAGTGTTGGAAACAACAGACTTTGAATGTGGATGCTGTTAGTAGAGATAGCCAACAATGATGAGAGCTTTTTTGGATATCCCTTAGCAGGCGGCATCTACCACTTCAACTCGTGTTGGGGAAGCCTGGAGGAGTGATCCGACGTCGAGGTTCGAAGCTTTTCCATCAAATTGAGCGACTCGCAGTGAGCATCAGGCAAGATCGAGTATCAACGGTCGAACTCAGGCCGGATGTTTACAGGTGGCAATGACAGCAGCCTCAATGTGACTGCCGGGCTATAAAAATCTCTTCTATACAATGTCTCTTGCATTTCATTTCAAAAGCAACGATGGGCCATCCCACTTCATCTTTCTCATATGACCAGCCGGCTAAGAGACAGTGCCGGATTTTCCACGACCCTGAAGATGAGAACAAGTTGTAAAACTATCCACAACAACCTGCGAACGGCACAATCGTTGAACCCGAGGTCGGTGATATTCTCTTCGATGACAAACTTACAAGATCACTAACACTGCATAGGTTCCAGTGCGCAGAAACGGCAGCAATTCGATGCCGATAGAAAATGACGCTTGGCAATTTGAAAAGCTTATACGTTCTGACACGAGGGATTCCAAATGTGTAGGATAGTGGTAGAAACGTGCCATTATCATGTATTATGCGATTTGGTACAAAGTACAACTTAGCAGAATGCCTCTCATAGAACACGTCGCCGCTTTGTATCTCCTGACGTTACTCGTCCTGAAGTGACTCGCAATTGCTTTGCTCGCGCTCGCTTTAGTCCTGACCTCTTTCTCAATTTACATCGGTGAAAGTCGATGATTAATGCCCTCCCAAGCTCGGGGTTCCAAAGGACGTTATCATATCGGAGGTCTTCGTGGACGATTCCCAAGGCTTTGATTTCCTTAATCGATTTGTGAATTTGGTCGAGAAGCTCCGATGTCAGCTCCATGGTTGCGGTGCTTTCCCCTCCCCAACCCATAATGAGCATGTGACGTATATCTCCGGCCCCGTGAAGAAAATAAATTTTTGCCAAGTCAATTGTACCCAGAAAAACAGGCACAGCAGCTGCTTGAGCCGTCCGCAGAATTTGATATACCTGTGCTTCGCGGGAGACTTCTTCCCACAGGCCCGACGTGGTCCCTTTTCCTAGGACAACATAGCCGTATTTAGCACAAGTAAGTTTAAACGGCGCACCGTATGCTCCGCGGATTCCAAAAGGGACACATCGGTCAATGTTTTCGTCCAGCTCTGCTTTAAGTAACATCATCAAATCCGCCGAGGTGATGGCGTGTCGCATGGAATCTCGACCACGGCGATGTAGCTCGACGTTTGGGCAACAGTTGTCTAGTACATCTCCCATCTGTAGCCCTGATAAACATCGCTGGGTGCAGAATTGTGAATCTGCGCGTGAAGAATTGATGCCTTGATCTGGTCTGGTTTCGCTTTGACGAGCCGCTCGTTGGACGGGAGGGGAAGATGCGACATGACTGAAGCCCCGTTTGCGCCCGGTCGCAGGATTCGAATCAGACTCTGATGATCCTGGAGACTGCAACCGGTGTCGGGAATCCGAAGGCGCACAACTGGTTTGAGACCTCGTCGGTACTCGGCGACCCACTGTTGGAGATTCTAGCGGAGGCGATGATGGTTCGTAATCTGAGCTCGGCTCTGGACTCACATATTCCGAGTTGGTACTGTCGGAGTGCAGAGCGATCCGCTGTAAAATTGCCTCAGGTATCTGAGAACGAGCGTGGTCGAAGCTGGTTGACCATAAAGGAAGTTGTGACCGTGCAGAATTTCTCCATTCATGGCCCCGAACAGGAGAATGGAACGCCATCAAACACAGACACAGAATCCTGGCGACGGAGGTCTTCGACTCTGAGAGACTTTGTTCACCGTTCGGATCACAAAAGAAGTAGTACAATGTGCTAGGATCATCGTATGGAACACGAAGAAGGACACGAGCGACCCCATTAGTGACATAGGAGTACTCGAGTCCCTCTTGAATCATCACATGGTATTCCTGGACGAGTGCGGAGCACACGAGCCGCTCTGCGTTGTATCTCAGCTTCTCAGCTTGATCCGTCGGAATCTTATTTGATCTGACCAGGTATTCCCACAAATCCATTTCTCTGAGCCCCACCCGGAGGGCTTCGACGGAAAGCTTGTGGGGCGGCTTGTACTCGACCGTAGTCAGGAGGGTACTGGTGCTTCCGTCAACTCGGTGGACACAGAACTGATCAGGTCGGGGTTGACGTATGTCTGATGGCTGGTCTGTTTCTGTTTCGCGAGCGCGGTGTGGATCAAACGAGTTTGTGTGATTGTCAAAGCGGATTCCATCCCCAAGCCCGAACTCGTCTCGGGCAGCGTCAATTTTGCATAGTTCTGCAATTATATCGCGGACATGATCCTCCACGGCGGTTCGCTCATAGTTCTCAAGGCCTTGCTCACTGCTAATTGGTCGGAGACCCAATCGTCGAGCATCCTCCTCAAGCGCAACTAAAGGTGTAAACAACCGTGCTTGGGCTTCCTCGGTCGGCTTGAGATATTCGCACACGGAGCTGTATATTCTCTGCTGTCGAGCTGAACAATCGGTCCATGGCGCTAGTCGTGTAGGGCAGTATTTTCCTGTAGGAGGAGGTATAGTCCCTGTAGTCGAGCGAGACGGGGTTTCGAATTTCAATGGTCGGGAAAGTAAGTTATGGCAGAAGCGGAGGAGTTCGGCGAGAGTCGTTCTTCTATTGCGCTCTCTTTGCTGCTTCTCTCGCTCGGCGGCCTGCTTCTCTCGCTCTTCGGCCTGCTTCTCTCGCTCTTCGGCCTGCTTCCGTCTCTCTGATTCTTGTCTGAAGAGTTTCTTATAATCGGTGGGACTTGTATTGGCCATTGGGCCGTCGAAAGGAAAGTGAGGATTGCGACCTTGAGCTAGCTTATCAGCATGTACAAATTCGGTGAAGATATTACGCAGAGTCCCCCGTTTCAGGAGTATCAGCAGATAAATGAGACACGAAATGGATGTCAACAAGACCGGTGAGGTTGAGAAGGTGCACTTTAGAAATGAAACGAACTGACCTGGTGGAATACGCGTATCCATAAACGCAAGTTCAGCTTACTCATCCCTTGGCTCGATTCGATCGGTGCCCCAGGCTACAAACCGCTTTTGTCTTGTAGGCTTTAGTCATCCGTTCCAAAGTACACGTCGACTCAGCACACTAATCTCCTCAATATATGAATAATATTCCAAATTTTCGAGTAATACGGTCACTATGTTGACAATAATTATCTCAAATGCATACATTACAAGGCTCAGTTGGCGACCCACCGATCAAACCCACCTGCTGCACAGATTATGTTGTCTGACCTCTCTGTGAAGCCCTTTCATTGGGCTGCCGAAAAACTTCTCACTGACAGGAGGTGGCTCCATACCTGTTTGACTTCGCCGTGGGGATTCTGAGCAGTTTCTTCCCGCGACAAATTTCCAAGTTCTGGAAATGAAGACTGGTATATTCGCCCGCTCAGCCCATTTGTTCACTTCTTCGGCTTAAATGCGAAGTTTGTCAAATTCATTACTTACAGTCTGTGTTTCAGTGTCATATTGAGGTGACTCAAACGCGAACATACTTATATAATGCACACTTGCAGGCCATCAACCCGTATTCTCCCATGTATTCTGTCTCAGACTCCATATAAATCGAGAAAATCTCACAATGCTCGTTACAGTTGTACCAGCAAGCACGAAGACAGGCGCAGCAACCGCCAGATCGCTACTCGCTAAGCACGTGCAGGTTCGTGGGATCTACATTGATCTTTCCAAAATTCCGGCTGCATTTTCTGCAAATGCAAATATCTTTGCAATAGAGGGCCATGCGTCAGACGAGGGTACATTTGATCTGACGGGATCTGATGCTGTTCTAGCTATTATACCACCTGTCTTCGACGGTCGGGATCTGATCGAACATGCGGAGAAGATATCTTCAAATATCAAAAGTGCAATCGAGCTAGCTGGCAATGTTAAAAGACTTGTTCTGCTCAGCAGCGAAGGGGCTGAATTCAGCAAGAGTGTTTTAAGCATGTCCAGACCTCGTCCTATGGTCCTGCTTACCACGAAGACCAGGGCGAGATCAAGACAAATCATAAAGCGGAAGAAGTTCTTTGGAAGAGGAAAGTCGAAAGCGCTGTCTTTGTCCGATGTGCATATTTCATGGAGAACTGGACCGTAAATCTCGCAACCCTTAAGGGCCCAGATCTATTCTTCTTTTCGACAATTACACCGGTGGACTTTCAAATTCTGATGGTCTCAATCTCGGATATTGGCGCCACTCTCGCCGACCCGCTAACCGGCAAAGAGGCTCTGCCAACGAAACCATATATAGTTGAATTGCATGGTCCTCAGAAGTATAGTCCACTTGTCGTGCGTGGGGCATTTACACAGGCACTCGGAAAAGAAGTTGAGTTGCGACCAGTGGAAAAGGAGCGCCTCCGCCATTTCTATGCGAAGATTTTCCCTCCCACAATTCTCGACTGTTGGTTGAAATGGGGATGAGTATCCTCCCAGATGGAAAACTGGGTACAGAGTACATGCTTCACCCACGTGCCTCTACTCTTTACGGGCACAAAGATCTTGAGACTGCCGTCAAAGCGAGCTGCGATGCATGATGCTCATCCTGCACAAGAGTATATACTATTTCCTATGGTCGTATCTTCAAAAAAAAAAAAAAAAAAAAAAAAAACTCATTCCTCGTCTTTCTAGAGGAAGCCTACCAGTTCTAGTAGAAGTTCTGAAACGCGGCTGTGATATCTCATCTACTAGTTCACGTAGTTTGGCGAGATACTGAGGAAGTCAGTCTCCTGGAAGCACAAACTCTTAGGTCATTTTCGACAGGCTAGCATAATCATGGAGACTCACAACGACTGGTTGATAGGATTTGAAGTATTGTGTCGTCGAGTCCTACAATGGCACACTATACACACTACATAACAGTGAACAAGATTGCTCAATTTTCTGCGAGGCCTAGCTTCTGTGTGCCCATATTTGTGGCTTAGTCATTTACTAAAAGAGTTCCATCAAACATAAGGGATTCAAGGGTCAACATATGCATGACACAAAACAAGAACGAAGATCTTGGTATACGGGAAACCTGTGATTCGCCCATTGTCGCATACAAATTGTATGTGATGAGAGGAGTTCCTCAACTCTACACATACTCACCGATCAAACTTGGGGAAAGCAGAAAGCCCGGTCCCCGGAGCTTACCGTCCAATCTCAATAGCTAGGAAATACTCTCAAAGTAGTGGTAGCACGTTGACTTTCCTACCTGGCTGAAAAGTCTGGGGCTACGATCGGATACTCCATATGGTGAGCGTCCAAGAAGAATTACTGACGAAGCTTTGTCAAAGACCAATACGCTAGCATAGAAATTGAAGACTGAACGCATGGCCCAAGGGAGTCGCGAACTAGAAATTGTCCGTAGATGGGAACGCGATTATTGAAAGAAGAATACGATACTACACCATGGGGTAGACGGAACGTATCCAAACGTATCCAATACGCTCGGTCCATTAATGCCATCGAGCCATGAGAGGTGAGCAAGCTAATTCAGTGTACTCCTGTAAAGCATATCGCACAGCCCAAAATCGAGAGCAAGGATTAGGAAGGGCTCTTGCACCAAAAAACCCACGGTCAGAGTGCGCGGGACTGGCAGAAGGGTCCTCTTTCTCCCCATACTCTTCGCGTTCTTTAACGCCGACCCAGTGAGCCAAGCCTTCAACATTCACCGTAGCGCTTCAGCATCCATCGATGATTATTTTTGCTAGAGAGGAGCCCACTCAGCAGAGGAGAATCTGATAAAGATTGAACTCGACGACATCTCCTGCAAAGGGGCATGGGCGCGGAAAGCTGGGCCCTGCATCGCAGCCCCAAAGACCGAGCTCCCACAACTAATCAGACAGAAGGAAAACACCGGCAAGGTCAAATAGTCGCAAACTGAATGCAAGTCTTACCGTATCCCACAGCCTTATCATTGGGTGTGACTTTCGATCGGAAGTTAGGGTGGAAAGAGCAAGTACAACAAGCGCAACCATGGCCTCAGTTGCCCCGAGCGGGTTGCGACACCCGCGCTCATAACGTATGCGACAGCTCTGCCGATCATGCTTCACGGCAGTCATTGAATATGCATTATCCACTGAAAGACTTAACTCGCTTTCGGCATCTGAGCAGAATACAAAGAATTTCGTTAGTCCGCATCCTGTCAGCTTTCAGAAGTGTGGCCACAATAAATTGAGAATAGAAACACAAATCCTTCCTATCCACTTGGTCCTTCGTCGCTAAGTCCAACACACAATTGCAAGTATCCATACGCCACCACGGGTGTATCACAGACCGGGAAGCAGCAAGGGGGCAGGCCAAAACTTTCAGTCAACATCATTGTCGTTTACTCGGACGACCTAGGACGCGAAAGCCAATTAGGGGCCGCTATAGTATTTAAAGACAGAATGAGGATGGTTGAATCCCAACAGATCGAAGTTGAGCAGATGAATCACTAGCCAGTCCACGCAGCGGAGCTGATAGGAAACGGTGAGCACCGTATTCAAAAGGGCTCACCGGAGAGTAAGACCGGAATATCGACAAACGACGGCAACAATTTCTCTGCGATGGCAGGTCGGCGGGCGGCCTTGCAAGCAATAAACTCCACAGGTCATATCAACGAATCGTTCATGCGATCCATCAAAGTGCTCAGTAGCCCTGCCAGACTCCTCAGGCCTACCAGACTCCTCAGGCCTACCAGACTGTACTGCATACTGCGGGCATGAGTCTGATGATTTGGGCCCTTTTTAGATTTACAAAGAGCGTTCTGTGGCCTCTATGGTCCATGGGCTGGAATATACACATGGCCAGGGATTTTGGGTTAGTTATGTATTAGATCCGTGGAACCAATTCGAGGGCGGATTTGAGTCTAGAGATGCAGGTCCGCGGTTGAAAGTCTGTAGTGGGAAGGCCTTGGCTGTAAGACCTGTGACCCAAAACAGTTGATTCGGAGCTATGGTTTGTATTGAGATAAGTGATTGTACGATTGATTCTGCTTGACTTATCTACTGAGGAGGCGTAATTGGTCTTTTATACCTTTGACCGCAATCCCACTTAGCGACCGTAATATCCAACACCGAGTCCTCTCGGAAACCCCGAAACCATTCAATCGCTGTCGTGCAACAGGTTTAGTGAACCCATCGGCGATGTGCTCAGTAGTTGGATTGTACTGCAGTTCTGTCGTCCCAGTATCTTGCACATCTCCTTGCCACTTGCGTTGAATTTCCATGTGTTTTGTGCAAGAGTGGTACTGCGGATTTGAGGACAGAGCGATAGCTCCTTGGTTGTCGCCACAGAGGATCGTTGCGGCCTTTCCTTGTCTCGTGTTCAATTCATTAATGAGTCTTCTCAACCAGACTGTTTCTTTGGTTGCTTGGGTCTGCCCTAGAAACTCGGCTTCGCAGATTGAGAGGGCAACGACACACTGGCGCTTCGATTGCCAGCTGATTGCTACACTCCCGTTGTTGATCGTCTTGTGTCATGACATCCAACCCAGTCTGCATCCGTAAAGCCCTTCAGCATCTGAATATGGCCCATGTACGTGAGTCTGAGGACTTTCGTGCTTCTGAAGTACCACAGGATGCGCCGCGCGTGCTTCATGTGTTGAGGTCCAGGATTTGCTAGGTACCTGCTCGCCACGGAGACCACATACGCGATCCTCCCATAGGAATCTTGACCAGCTAATTCAAAGCTCGTCCTTTTAATCGCTGATATGAATGGTAATATAACCGGTGGTAATCACACCTGCATCTCTCGCAGGCACTGTCTGGCTTGCACTCCTCGATGTAACCTATCATTGTCAGTACAGCGGAAAATCGGTTCTGGGTCAAAGAAGAGAACTTATCAGGTGACTCAGACACAGACCTGCTTGACTTTGCAGAGTCAGGTGAAGAGATTGTAGAGCAACTTGCCGGGGGCAGAGGACGTATTTATAGGCTACTCGGCTCGTCTTTTCGCACAAGTGCGCTGCTTGGTAGAACGCGTTGAGGAACAACTACCTTAATCGAGGCTTGTTGAAACCCATTTTTTTTTTTTTTTTTTTTACCGCAATTATTTGTCAACTTGGTCGTCAGTATAGACACTTCGGAGCTAATTCCGACGGTGCGGGTGCACCAGCCTCACATCACAACACATATTTCTTGTTCTGATACCTCATTTGTGAGCGTTTCAATGATGAATCACCGAAAACCGCCTAAGAGTTCATACCTAGAAGACATGGACATTCTCCTTAGCCTCGCTTCAGTGATGTGTTGGTTGTATCGAGCTGTGGGTCTGTCCGTCTAGACTGCAGAAAGCGAGGTCGTACCCGGCCCGCGTCAACCCGTTGAAGCTTAGCCACATGTTGTCAACACTCAATTTCCGAACTTGTGATCATGAAAATACATTGAACAACAATTTTTTCTTTCTTTTTTTTGAATAAAAAAATCCTTTGCTTAATGACTATAAGTTATACAAAATTATATATGTCGGATTTCTGAGGCGTTCAACGTGTTGAGATTCATGAGAAAGTCTCGAGCTAATTGAAGATTCTCACACGAATCGATACATGTGACACGTATATTCAGCACTATCTGCGGAAAAGGGGGTCTCTTCGATGCACCTCATCTTCGGCGCACATATCTAGGGCCCCTAGCACATGCTGAGCAGACCCTGTAGACTATGCAGGGCTTCATCTTCTCCTATAAGATGATAATTGACTCTCAGAGTACATGGAATTGATACCACGAACCAAAGGCGCCATTAACAGCCTTACCAAGGTACAGTGGGATGTGGTGGTTGCAGCGAGGCAAGGGGAGCTGCAGGCGGTCGGCCCCTTATTTGCCTCATCTAACGCCGCATTCTCCACCGGACACTCTCGACACATTTGGTGATATCCTTCGCTACAAATGGCCAACAGAGTGAGAAAATTATCATTAGAATGGCACAGGCGAGAATCTAAGTCTGACAGCAAATTTGTCAAATGGTCTTTCTTGCTGAGTTGGTCACGTCATGACTCATGACTGTTTGCAGCGCCCAGTCAATTTATCATTTGATAAGGCCTCGACCGAAACCGGGAAGTGAGGAGTGCTATCATCATACGTGTAATATTGCGTCGTATAGAATACAGTTTAGTACTCTCTGGCTCGGATCCTGCCGTGCAGATACTCAACTGACCACTTCATACTTGACTGATGCTATAATTAGTACTGCTGATTTTACAGTAAAATACATTATTTTCTTCCGGAACGTCCGAATATATGTTCTTGAACCATGGTTCATAGAGTATCATAGAACTTGTGAACGCCCTCTACAGTAAATCGCCCCAAAGACAAAATCTCATTTGTGGCACAGGGCAAATCATTGGCGTTGAGACATGAATGTGTAATTTATCACCTCCGATATGGGGTTTTGGGGTTTCATTCGCTCGAAGGTTGAATTCTATGATCGTCGTGACTAGAATATAGTCGAGACTTGAAATTAACCCCCTTCTCGTCACGAAATTATTAAACCGCCGTTATTGAACATCACTCGTACCTGACAGTACAGCTTCGCTCTGACCATTGCTGTACTTTACGGTGTCGCTCAATAAACGGAAGGAGATATTTCCAGGATACCTAGGTATCATACGCCAAGATGCAGCTCTCAGCGCTTCTCATACAGGCAATTCTCTTCAATTTCGTCTCATGTTGGCCCTATGATGAGGCTCTCGTTGATTATAATCTGAACCAAAACGAAAGCGCTCAAAGCCCCATCGATTACTGGGGAGCATGGCCAGACCATGACTATCATCCGTCGCCAGAGAACTGGCGTTTCCCTTTTATACCATTTTTTTGGACCGAATATCTAATGGTGACCCTACAAACGACGATATCAACGCGACTGATTTTGAGCATGTCGTCAACTCTAATCAGATGCGACACGGCGGCGACCTGGATGGCTTGGTAGATACGCTGGACTATATCCATGGCATGGGCTTCAAAGTTTGTTCAGCTTACCCTAGCCATATCTAATAATTGACACTGGCAGGCCATTTACTTTGCTGGGACATTTTTGGAGAACCTACCCTGGGCCTACGATGGCTACTCACCAGCCGATACTACTCTCCTCGACAGGCATTATGGTACCTTGAATAACTGGAGACGGACCGTGAAGGAGATACACAATAGAGGCATGTATGTGCTGGTAGACAATACGCTTGCAACGTAAGTCGATGTCAAGGCACTTTTGAAGATTTTTGAATGCCCAAGAGCTTATCGAAGATTCAATATAGATTGAGCAACCTGATAGGGTTTGAAGGCCACCTGAACGGTTCAGCAGATTTCAAAGCAAGTGAATACCGTGCTCAATGGGTCACGGACAGACAGTACGCCGATTTTTCGTTTGGGAATACCTGGAACAACACCTGCACCTATCCAAGGTTTTGGTACGAAAATGGGTATCCACTGGCAAGTAAGGAAGTGGAAGATCTCAATGGTTGTTATAACAGCGATTTTGATCAGCACGGGGAACTAGAGGCATTCGGCAATTTTCCTGACTGGCAGCGCCAGCTCACAAAGTTTGCCTCGGTGCAGGACCGCCTACGTGAATGGCACAAGCCCGTGCGCGATGTCATCACTCGACACTCCTGTTTCCAAATCGCCAGCCTAGACATTGACGGGTTCCGCTTTGATAAAGCTGTTCAAGCGTCGCTCGAGCCCCTGAGCGATATGATGGCCGTCTATCGTGAATGTGCGAAGAAGTTCGGAAAGAACAATTTTTTCCTTCCCGGTGAAATTACGTCAGGAAACACCTTTGGTAGTCTCTATCTCGGCCGCGGGCGTCAGCCAGATCAGTTGCCTATTTCTACAGGCGCTGCTACCAAGTTAACAAACGCCTCCGAAGGGGTATTCTTGAGAGAGGATGGCTTGCAAGCACTAGATGCCTCCGCCTTTCACTATACCATTTACCGTTCATTGACCCGTTTTCTGGGAATGGATGGTAATTTGGTTGCAGGATATGACTTGTCTACCGATTTCATCAAAGCCTGGAATGAGATGCTTGTCACAAATGACTTCTTAAATGCATTCACAGGCGAGCTAGATCCCCGACATATGTACGGTGTCTCGAACCAAGATAACTTCCGCTGGCCAACAATTCAGAACGGCACGTCCAAATACCTTTTGGGATTGAACATTGTCTCTTTGGTGCTCCCAGGAATTCCTCTTGTCCTGTGGGGTGAAGAGCAGGCAATGTATGTGTTCGATGCTACCGCTTCTAACTATCTCTACGGTAGGCAGCCCTTGTCGTCCCAGACTGCCTGGTGGACAAATGGATGCTTCAATCTGAACACTACAAAGTTCTACAATTTCCCGATTGAAAAGGGTCGCAATGGTTGCAATGATATCACTGTCACCTATGATCAACGCAATCCTGCCCATCCACTCCGCAACATCATGAAGCGAATGTTCGAGATCCGAACACAACTTCCGGTCGCAAATGATGGCTTGTTTCTTCAGACGATTTCTCAACTCACTGAAGACATCTACCTTCCTGGCTCATCAACCACTCCGACGGTCACCGGTCTTTGGTCGGTCTTGCGAGCCTATTACCCAGAGGTCCAGACAGAAGCAATCCTGGCTAACGAGACAATGTGGCTCGTGTATCAAAATGGAAACAGGACCAAATCTTTTGGCGGCAGTTGCAGCAACAGCAGTGCTGCCTTGTTGTCTCCATTTGTGTCGGGGAAAAGGTTGAAGAACCTCTTTTATCCCTACGATGAGCTTGTCGTGGATGATGGTCCCACAAACTCCCCCTATGGATGCATTAAGGGCGGCATGGAGTTGCTTCCATGGGAATACCGGGCGTATGTGGAAACCGAGACTTTTGTGGAGCCTGGCCCTACAGTCACCGAGTTTGTCCCTGGCCACGATTCTAGGTTGCTATCTCCAGAAGACACGGCCGAAACGATCCCTGTACAGCTCGGATATTCCGCAGAAATGACTTGTGACATCATTACCAACGGAATCACCCTGAAATCCACAACCGAGAAAGGCATCGACGCCTCAATTGATACCGCCAGTGTCAGCTGCACCAATATCACTGCCAGGACGACCAGCAACAACTATATTGGAGAGGTTCCGACCGTCTGGTCATGGTCTGCAAACCTGACGAATGTCCATCACGGAATTCATCAACTCACCGTTGCCAATGTTTCCACCTCTCACACGTCTGGAGTATATACCAATGCGACCGACAGCTTTTTGATACGCGTTGGTGTTCACACCAATCCCCTGATCACTCCGCTATCCAATTACTCCACCAGCCTAGTGCAAAAGTCCGACAACGGGCTCTATGTCAAGCACAACGCTGCGGGCGCTGATAAGTTTCGGTACTCATCTGATTTCGGAAATACCTGGTCCAAATGGATGGAGTATGAGGGTGGTAACACGAGTGTTTCCGCGCCGACTTTTACCGGAACATCCAAGCAGACATGGAAAGGAACTCACATCCGCATGCAATACTTTTCAAGACTCACTGGGAGTAGCGATTACATGCAGGAAGGTGATTACAATTGGGATGAAAGCTCAATCAGAAGATTCCCTCACTTGTGGTTCAACGGCCCATTCAACCAGTACGGTTATGATGCGGGACTAGACAACAAAATGCGGTTCGATAGCGCGTCTTTGCGCTGGAACTATGACTTTGTCTACGAATGGCCAGCCGTAGGGCAGCTGAATGTCTGGGGTATTGATTCGTCGGGTGTTCCGGACAACAAAGAGGTCTACGGTGATGTGGGCAACTCATCCACAATTCTCAAACTTCCCCCATCTTATCTCTCTTCCAACGTTATCAATATCAGCGACGCGCCTCCTTTTCCACATCTTGGCTGGAAGATCTCTCTCAACGATGCAAACTTGCGATATGAAAAAATTCCTATCGGATCTGGACGGGCCCAGCTTGCTCTCTTCGTTCTTCTGTGGATTGGTCCGGTCATTATGGGTCTGGCTGGTGTCTTGATCTTTATCCGAACCTTCTATCAAGTCAAACTCAACAGAGACGGCAATACTCTCAAGGTCGAAAAGTTGCCTAACTTGTTCTGGCGTAAAGTCAGAGACAAGCTTTCCAGGAACGGTGACTCGGATGTCGAAATTTCAGAAAAGTTTGTACCGACAGGCACTACCGTGGGAGGAGTGGTCAACCAGCGACGTACAGTTTTGATCGCCACAATGGAATATGACGTACAAGACTGGAAATTGAAAGTCAAGATCGGCGGCCTTGGAGTCATGGCCCAGCTCATGTCCTTGAATCTGACGCACCAGAACCTGATCTGGGTGGTGCCATGTGTTGGTGATATTGATTACCCCGTGGACACGCCAATTGAACCGTACGTCGTGACGATCCTGGATCGGCCCTACTTAGTCCACGTGCAGTGCCACACCGTGGGGAACATCACTTATGTCTTGCTTGATGCTCCCGTTTTCCGGCAGCAAACTAAAGCGGAACCATATCCACCCCGTATGGATGACCTTGAAAGTGCGATCTACTATTCGGCTTGGAATCAGTGTATCGCAGAGACAATCAGGCGAACACCCTCTATCGACTTCTACCACATCAACGATTTCCATGGGTGCGTTGCACCGCTGTATTTGTTGCCGAAACGAACCATTCCAGTTTGTCTTTCCTTGCACAATGCCGAATTTCAAGGTCTCTGGCCGTTGAGAACCCAAAAGGAGAAGAAAGAAGTCTGCTCTGTTTTCAATCTCCCCGTTGGGATAGCGAGCAAGTACTGCCAATTTGGAAGCGTTTTCAACCTGCTCCATACCGGTGCGAGCTATCTGCGATTCCATCAGCACGGATTTGGTGCAGTGGGTGTGTCCCAGAAATACGGAAAGCGCTCATGGGCTCGATATCCAATTTTCTGGAGCCTTAGCAATATCGGTAGCCTTCCGAATCCAGACCCCTCCGATACAGGCTCTGTGAATACGGGCGCAGAAGTGCGGGTCAATGTTCAATCTCACGCCGATCTCATCCATAATAAGCTTCAGACACAGAGATGGGCCGGTCTGAACGAGGACCCGAATGCTGACTTGCTCGTGTTCGTGGGACGGTGGTCAAAGCAAAAGGGAGTAGACCTGATCGCGGATGTTATACCAGCGATTCTGTCTAGCAGACCACTTGTACAACTGATCGTGGTCGGCCCACTCGTCGACCTATATGGCAAAATGGCTGCTATAAAGCTCAAGCGGATAATGGAAATGTACCCTGGTCGGGTATTCTCAAGGCCAGAATTTACGATCCTTCCACCCTGTATATTTTCCGGTGCCGATTTCGCCTTGATCCCATCGCGAGACGAGCCATTTGGATTGGTTGCCGTTGAGTTTGGTCGCAAGGGTGCTCTCGGAATTGGTTCTCACATTGGAGGTCTCGGAACAATGCCTGGCTGGTGGTACACTGTGGAGTCCGACTCGGCTCGTCATCTTCTGCATCAGTTGAAGACTGCCATCAAGTCTGCCTTGGCTTCATCCCGAGAGACCAGAGAAACAATGCGTGCAAACTCCGCTAAACAGCGATTTCCTGTCCTTGAGTGGGTTCAAAAGCTCGAAACGTTGCAACGAACTGCAATCAAAATACATCACGACAAGGACGGAAACCGTGCGATAGGCCAGGCCCGAGATTCTCAGATGAATTGGAACGTAAGGGGCCCGCTGTTTCCTGGGAGATCACGTCCAGTATCCCGTCAGTCATTAGCAGGGGCTTTGGAAACTCCGCCGGAGACAGCACCGCAGCCCGTTCAGCCTTCTATTCTAGATGTACAAGCAACCGGGCTTGAAAATTTGAACGAGTCCGGCGGTCCCAGCATCGGCATGCCGGGCTGCAAACTGCCATTCGGTCGACGATTCGGATCTGGACAGGGCAGAAAACTGCGCGGGAGCCAGTTGTTCGACGGTAATACCACAGAAGCCCACGGAGATAACAATTTGACACCACAGGAGTGGAACGCCGCCATTGGAGGATCTATGGAAGCTAAAAATTGGCCTCGCGGATTTCGGGATCTCAGCTCACCTTCTCGTGACAACATGTACCTTCATGACGAATCAACGTCCGACTCATCGCGCTTTGTCTCTCTAGACATCTCTTCAGAGAGAACGCCCGTGGATTCTGATGGCTTAGATTCTGGTAATGCTACGCCTGCTACGCATGTCCGCAACCCGTCTGTTCTTTCTCTGCTGTCTGTCTTTGGGGACCACGACCAACCTGTCTTCAATTTGCAAAAGGTTGACCCAACCTTTACTGACGAAATGGGTCACTTCGCACGTAACTTTGAAAGGCTACTCACCAGCCTCAACAAGAATAACTCAATCACCGATCACTGTATTGATGTCTATTTGATGAAAAGCGAGCGGAAATTCTTCGACATGTACACCGACGCGCAGTTGAAAAAGCAGCCCAATGTGGAGGAGCGTTCCCTGACTGGAGCTGGCTTGAGCTATGCTGTTGATGACACAGAGTATGACAGTGTCTCACTTCCCCCTGGACGCTCGGAATCAAATGGAGCGGATGGCATCGATCAATGGCTCTCCCGTCTTGGATACAAAAGACCCATCGCGATTCAGAGATTTATGAGATGGCGTATTGGAAACTGGCCTGTCTACGCTTTATTTTTGGGCCTGGGCCAGATCATCGCCACTAACTCGGCGCAAACTACTCTCTTGGTTGGACATATCGGCGAAACTGCCGTCAAACTCTATATCATTGCAGCTGTCTACTGTCTGTCTTCGATTGCTTGGTGGTTTTTGTTTTGTTGCTTCCCATCCGTGATATGCCTCGTCCTTCCTTGGTTCATATACTGCATTTCATTCGCTATCATAGGCATTTCTCCATTTGCACACTCATCTACCGGTCGGGCATGGGCCCAGTACGTTGGCGCAGGCGTCTATGCCGCCGCCTCCTCAAGCGGCTCTTTGTTCTTTGCACTCAATTTCGGTGATCAAGGAGCCCTCCCGGTCAAAGATTGGATGTTCCGAGCAAGCTTCATACAGGGCATACAACAGCTATACACGGTCGCTCTATGGTTTTGGAGCTCTAAAGTCTCTGCAGTGGAGGTTGAAGGCATCTCAACAGCTGCCTTGAGCTCATGGAGACTCACGGCTGTCTTGATGCCCATCGCCGCAGCGTGTTTCACCATTGGTGTGCTTCTTGCCCTAGGCCTGCCCGATTACTACCGTCAAGCCCCCGGAAAGATCATATTCTTCTACACTTCGATCTTCCGTCGGCGCATCGTTCTCTGGTTCTTTTTCATGGTCATCATTCAGAACTGGTTCCTCTCCGCAGTGTTTGGTCGAAATTGGTCATTTCTCTGGTCCTCTCAGCATGCCAAACCGTGGCAAGTTCTTCTCTTGGTGATTCTATTTTTTGTTGCTGTTTGGACTCTGATGCTATTCGTCTTCCGCGACTTGTCAAAAGAGCACAGTTGGATCTTACCCGTCTTCGGTCTAAGTCTCGGTGCGCCACGCTGGGCGCAAACATGGTGGGGAGTATCCAACATCGGCTACTATCTGCCATGGGCCGGGGGTATGACTTCCGGAGCCCTTATATCGCGATGTCTCTGGCTCTGGCTTGGCGTTCTCGATGAGATTCAACAAGTCGGCCTGGGGATGATTCTCTTGCAGACTCTAACAAGGGTTCACGTCTGCTTCGTCCTTCTGGCTGCGCAATCTATCGGATCTATCGCTACAATCTGTGCACGTGGATTTGCGCCTAATAAGCTCGGCCCAGCAGGTGTCTCTCCAGATGTGGGCTCATCCCTGGATAAAGTTGGCAATGCGTGGTTTTGGATTGCCCTTTCCTTCCAGCTTTTCGCTAGGTCAGTCACAGTATATCCTCTCCCGTCTTCTGATATTTGACTTACAGTTAATACAGCTTGGGTTTTCTTCTCTTTTATCGCCGAGAGCAGCTTAACAGGCCGTAAGTTCTATATCATAAATTTCGAGATGATTGGTCACAACCACTGTATGGCGACTACTTGCGACGCCAGGGCTCGGTATAAATTTTCGCATTTCAGGCCAGTCTCCGCTTTTAGCCATTGCTACAAATGGTCGCATCAACACAGTGGCGATGCTGTTGAAACTGAGAGCGTAAGATTTAGTGGGCATGGAATGACCGATCCACCCGCATATTGAGTGGCCGCACGAGGCCACCTTTAGGTGACCTCCGCAGAATCGATTACACCAGCTGCAAAGAACTGAGGCGGGTCTCAATACCGAGCCACGTAAGATGTATTTTTTATAAATGGATGCTTTAGTAGCAATTGCATTAGGCATTTACTTGGACCTTTTCAAGTTGGAGCAAGATTTCTATCCTTGTGACGGTCTCAGCATCCGTGTCCGACAACCTTGGTGTGAGCAGCTCCTGAAATGATTCCAATTATTTCCAGAATTAGTATCCTGCAGGGCGGGGCAGGTGTATTATCCGCGTCTCCAATAGTTAGCAAGCCTGTGAGAGATACAGGTATGATTCCCACCGGATAAATTGCCATTCACATCAGTAATTAAAAAAACGAGCTTTGAATTAGCTGGTCAAGGTTTCTATGTGAAGATGGCTTTCGCCACAGTAGCTGTTTAAGCTGTTCTACTGTCCGGCCCCTGTGCGTCTTCCCAACGGACAGTACGAACACCCGTGTCGCAGGTATGTGAATCTTAGCCTGACCTGTCTGGACTCTACTGATACTGTAGATGATGCGATATTAATAGAACCGAGGACATTTGACTACAATGCACGAGCACAAGGGCCATAGCTCTTTGCCCTCTTGGTTAAGGTGCTGATCACCGGAACTCGGCTGATCTCATCGAAAATAGTCATCAATGAATGTCGACGCGCCGCCGTGGAAGGTGACTTCCTGGTCGACCAGGTCTGAGTTGAAAAACGTGAATAGCATTGGCGAGAGGGGAGAGCCTTCCGCTAGTCCGGCATTTGATAGTGGTGCCACCTCTGTCCTAAAGCCGTCGAAACCATTGTTGGCATGGCGGTCGCTCATGAAGCTCCCGATCCATTTTCCGGTCGCGCTTGGGATTCTCCTGGCTCGAATTCGGGCGTCTAAGCTTGATTTGTTGACGCCATTGAAGGCCCCTTTCAGGTCGAAGGCGACGAGTGTCACTACCTTGTGCTGGTTCCATGCTCGATCGATGGCGTTAGATAGAACTAGGAGGGCTTGCTCGGTGGTTCTTCCCGGGCGCCCGCCGAATTGGGTGTCTGGTAATAAGTTGTGGTTCTCGGCAAGATACAAGATACGATAGTCGTCTAGCCATCATCGCCTCGAGAAGTTTGCCTAGCGTGTTGAGGAGCGATATAGGTCGATAGGCACCAGGGGCTGAGTAGTATAGAATGCCGCAGGCTGCGCGGGAATTTTATTTATTTATCTTGATAACTCAAGTTTATACCAAATCAGGGGGGCTTAATGGCCAGATGCTAACTTGTTGAAAATCAAGCATGGGGTGTATCAACAGCCGTGATAAGTTGACAACTCGTCACCAACCCCAAGGGAACTTCACCGGTGGTTGTATTGGTCGTTAAAAAAGTAATTACCTTCATGATGGAGGGTAAACAAATGTAGATAGCAGAGCTATTCAGGTGTCATTATCGCCCACGAGCGCTGAACAACAATGAGACTTCATCAATGCCTATCAACATGGCAAACTTGAGTGTCGCTCGCTTGCAATGATGGAACCACGCCGTTACAAAGTGCTCAAACTGCTTGCTTTTGATCCCAAAGTATCAATGCTTGCTCATTGCAGAGTTGTAGAAGGATGTCGCTGTCGCTTGCGAGCCACTCATTTGACTCTTGAAGCTGTCGCTGCTCTTCCACGAGTCGTATCTTTTCGGCAGATTTGACAACGTAGCATTCCCACATGCAAAATTACAAGTCCAGCAGTCTGAGGGCTGGTGTAGCCAGGGCGTCGTTGTGGTGTAGAAGTTTCATGAACTCCGCCATAAGGGAACCGCGTGTGCGCACTGGAATCTATGCAGTATTAGTAATCTCCTTTGTTTGCTATCGATGAGGGCCTGAACAACCTCAGCTTCGATGGATGTACCATCTCAAGGTTTCTGTTGGTGGCTTTGGGCCTTGTTCTCATCTGCTGCGTCGTGGGATACCTGGCACTGTCTCTTGGCTGACCGATCACGCGAGGAAGGTGAAATGGGTTGGTCCATTATGGTCATTATGATGAGTAAAATCAGCAAGTCATAGTGCTCGAGGGTCTTTTGCAGACCGGCAAAAGCCACCTTGAGGCTGCTGCAATTGCCACCCATGTCCGTTCCACTGAGCTCGGCCGTGTTTAAAAAAGTCAGCGAGCGGTGACATCAATTATTGACGCTCGAACTCGCCTGCTGCTCACTCCAAACTTTTCAATTTTATGCAGAAAAGAGCAACAGATGAAGCCTTAAAACAAAGACTTGCAGAAATTAAATCCTAGTAGTGGTTCACCAGTGTAACTTTGATGCATTGAATGCTATACACCAAGTAGAGTTAAAGTTGCAGGTGAGTTTATTCTGACTGCGAACTATCCAAATAGTGGTGATGCAAATATTAGATATTTCCATTTCATATATTGCCACATACCAACAAACGTTGCAGCAGTGAATGTGTCACTCGCTCTTACAGACCACTCACTACCTATGCTTTTCCCTGGCGACGGCGCTGACATTTCGACCGGAGTTATGCTTTTCAATACCATTCCGCACGATTATTCGGAGGTAATAGTTACCTAAAGATTCTACCGATTTCCTACAACTGCCATTCTTTCAGTCTTCTATACACCAAAAGCGCGAAGAAAATGTGGAGATACTTCAAAAATTTATTCTCTCGTTTGTCTTCAAAGGCTCAAGCGGCAGCTTCAACATCGAATCCAAGACTTCTTTCCCAGCCGATCAAAATATCTCCCAGATCCATCTGCCGCCTCTTCTGAATCGGAACGCACACGACGATCAGCCGCCCCGTCCGCAGAGGTGTCCCCCAACGAAGATAGTATGTCACAAAAAGGAGAAAACAGACATCTCAATCGGTTTGCAACTTGCCACGAAATAATTCTCAGCGCACACCCAAAATAATTGATCTTCAGCTCCAAAGCCTGCGAGAAAAGCAATGAGCTAGGCGGCTCGGTGTGACAGAATAAGAGCCTTCGGGGGTGCCGGGGATCACGGGATGTGGACTCTTAAATGACTTGAAACAGCGATTTTATGGGTATCTACAATTCATTCAGGCTTCTGGCTTCCTTAGAACTGGGAGATTAAGCATAAAGCTGTGTGTCAAATCGAGCTAAACAAACTTTAGAAAACTCTTTTGTTTGTCTTTCCTCATAGGCGGGCATCATCTCGCGTGGAATTTCAAATTGAGCTTATCGTTTATATTTGTTGATTTGGTGGAACAAACTCCCGTTTAGAGGTTTCATTTGAGCGCTGATGCGCGTGATACGCACGACTTCAACACATTAGCCAAAGTGCTCCAGTCACATTGCCTCATAAGGGTACATTGGCGGATAAAAAGTGCCAAGAGTCTAACTCGGTTTGGGATATTGTAAATGACACGGGGATCTCGGAAACATGGAAGAGGGATGCATTTTAACGTGACCGACGCGGAGAACTGGAAACCATGCTTGAGTCTAGTACCAGAATAAACCAAAGAGGCTATTACACAGTACTTGAAATTGTATTTCTATATAATACTAAGAGCCCAAATCAAGGGGTTCATTGGAACTGATTGTGCAGTTGATGCCTTGGGAACTAGGAAGCAAGAGGTGTTCAATGAAACAAATAACGCCAGTGGGTTTCCTCGTTGAGTATCACGGTGGCTGAATCTGATGGCAGGGATAGAGATTAGGAACAGATACATATGAGACATCCCGCCCCTGTAGAAGACAACTCCTATCTGTCAATCACTCCTTGTTTTGACCATACATGTAATTGACAGGACCCAAAGGCCAAAATATTGTGCAACCCTGTTTTTCGTAAATCGGCATTCTGCTTTTCGGATTTCCATGGGGCCGTCCTTTACAGCAATTTCTTATTTAACCCATTTGAGATACTCTATCTACTAAAACTTCGCCTAAAAAGCAACAGGGAAAAACCTCTTTGTCTGACAACCTCTGCGTACCGCCTGACCTCAATTCTAGTCCTGGTATACTCAAAAGCAGCCATCCAAATTAAGAACTTATTCAGCCATCTGATAACATCCATCAAAAAGATTTTTTTTCAGCGGTGCTCCGTCTCACGCGGTGGCTGAAGAGGAAGCATTATCCAGGACTTGTGAATCCGTGGGGACCACAATCACTCGCTGACCTTCAGGAACACCATGTTCGGCAAGATGATTGACAGCCTGCTCTAGGGTTGGAAACGATGTTTGTTCATTTCCAGAATAACCTTTGATCAAGGGTTCGACAACGCCCCTATCCTCGTTTAGTCAAAAGAGTCTCCCAGTCTTTTTATACATATTACTTACCAGGACAAAAATATTCCAGGAGCCGGAGAACGCCCTCGGGACACTGCATAGTATTTTACCCTGGCCATAACTGATTTTCAAAGACTTCGAAGTGAACAGTTCTGATTAAGAAGTGTGTAGACACGCGGATATTGTTGAAGCAACGGATAGTCAATTGTCGAGCTTAATGGTCCATTTATGAGAGTTGGAACAGAATGGCGGTGAGAATTGTACCAGGGCAACGAAGATGACCTGAGAGGCGAATAAGGAGCATGAAGGATCGCCAAATAGTGCCGACTATTTTACAATAACCAAGATCATTTGCCCTTGCTGATGCTGCAAGGAGTCGCTTGAAATGTAAGATGTAGCACTTTCTAAGTTGCCAATCTGGTGTTCGACCATCTTCTCGTATTTTTCTGATCTGACATGGATGACCCGGTGTTGCATGAACAGGCCAAGGGGCGAATATCTGCGTCGGCTGCATGAGCACACACTAAATGTGGCTCAAACCAATGTAAATATTCTGTGATCCTGGTATCCGCATTCGATATCATTTCAGGGAGGCATCTCCACATTCCAAGAATATCAACAATGAAATTAAGGCTTTACCATATACTTGTCAAAGCTTTAACCCGTTGAGCAAGATCCAACGTAAAGTCTATGCCATTGATGCCTGGCTACGACGAATTCGACCTCGAAGAGTTCAACGATAGTCACAGGAGTCATCTAGATTGTACCAAATAGTGAAATGTCGAGTGGTGTCTGCCAGGAGGTCTCTGTCGGAATTGGCCGCATGTTATCTCGAGGGAGAACTCGTCTCAGACCGAATGGAACTCAGACCACAACCATGCTGATTATCCAGCAGAAATCGAATGAGAGATGCAGAACTTTGAGCGCGGCGTGCTCACGGAAAACTGGTTGGCAGTAGGGTTCCGAAAGGAATAAAGGAATGCCAATAAACGCATTATTCATATTCGCATTCAAAATTAGAAAGTGAAGAATAACTAAATTGGGGATGAGCTTAGTACGGTCGTTGAAAGCCTTAGATCATCAGGCAGACGGGGGTGCTGGATATTACTCGGGCGCACTATTCTGTGTTGAGCTGTGGGTCTGTCCACCCATGAATCTCAAGGGGACATCTCAATACTGGCACATACAAGTATCTTTCAATTTGACATACCGTGTAAAGAGCCCGTCGACTTCCGTGTGGTACCGTAAAAAAAAATTAAAAAAAATTAAAAAAAAATAGCAAAGTACTTGAGAGTGTGGTACTTAATACTATAGTTAGTAGGTGCAGAATTAAGAGGGGGCTTAGGACTTACTAAGGCTCACAAACGCGAGCATAAATCAGGCATACATGATAGCTGAATATCTCCCAAGCGCACTAGTAAAAATGCGGTCCACTATACATCAGTATCAACACAACATCCGTAAACAGTGCTCTAAATTACGCAGGGCGCGTAACCTGCGTGTTCACTCACTTGTCTCTGTCTGTCTTTCTATCACCTCTCTCCTAAATCTTCTAACTTGAGTTACACGCGCGCTTTTACTTACCAGCTTAAATTTCGCATCTCCGTGTAATCGGTCGCTAGTCATTTGGATTAAGGATCTGTGCAGATCTTCGAGATATTGGCGCAAGGTACTTGGATCTTAGGCTCTGTGCTTACTTTTCCGCGGTTGAGCGGGATAATATAAGAAAACACGACACTTACAATCGGAGCAGATTCTGCCAGACGCGTTCTAGCACCATTTTTCTCATCTCCCATGTACGGGTGTTGGCAATTCTAATTTACAATGTATTTGAACATCTCTTACATGTGCTGTCCAAGCTCGGATCCTCCGGTGAACGCTCGAGAATGCCAACGAGAACGTGAATGTCTTGATTGCTTCCAAAAGTGCGGAGCACATCGGAAAAGCGGTTGCACAATGACATCTTGGAGACTGAATTTCCACCTTACCTCAATTAGGATTATAGTTTAGAGGTTCCGAAGAGAAAAGCCACGACTGAAAGTGCATACTCAGAATTTCGAGTGAATTGCCGCTTTTTACCATTGCACTCAGCAGGAAGTAACGGTGGAGACGACCAAATTAGCTAGGTAGGAGAAAATGGTCATCTAATTTTTGCATTATCATAATCTGTTCCCGGATTCAAGGCATTCTGTGCAGCTTCCAAGCCCCATCTATCATATCTTATGTTCGTGCGTATGTTGGCGTCAATTGATTGGGTTTCGGTCGGCTTCCATTTTTGGTATTACTCACCGAAGGATTCCGCGGAACCGATCGGGCAATCAAGTCGTATTTGAATGGCAGCAGCTGGCCACCGTAAGAACGTAAGACCCATATATCCAGGCTAAGTAGTCTAGTATTTTGACTAAGCTCAAATCCACCGGATTTAGAATCGTGTAATAATTTTGACGACTCATAATAGGAAAAGTGAAACGCTCTCAATCAAATACTCGAATAATGACCCAGGCGACCGCGACAACTATATTATTTTCATATCTATTTTCTTGTAGTGGGGGCAATTTCCAACTCCGTGGTCCTTTTACATCTAGTTATGATCCGAACTGGGGGCAATGGAGCGCAGACGTTGGTTCCGTCAATACAGTATGGATGAATGGTTTCATTTACTTGGGCGAGAGCCAACCACTATGTTCTATGTGTTCCCACTACCCCGCCTACATGGGACCGTCTCGCGCTCGAACAACGGGGATCGTAACACTTCGTAATACGACCTGTAAATGCCGACCCCTGCGAGCAACTATGTCATAACTTCAGTTGCTGGTATATTTTACTAATTATTGAGCGACCAGTAAAGGTCCAAGAGAATGCAACGTCTGAAATGGCTGAAATTGACAGTATAGCACCCGACCAAATTGCCTACCGTTTCCATCTCGGTTTACCCAAGCTGTGACGCATACCACCTGCATGATGCGTTGTACTCTCATATGGTTCTAAATTAGAGCTGGTTGAGCTTTGGCGGACTTTATGATTGGTAGAATGCATGGTTGGTAGATCATGTAGATAAATAGATTGCCTTGGAGAGCACCTCTAGGATTCCTCGGGAGTCGGTTTTTTTTCTTTCTTTTTAATATTCTTTTAACGGACATGAGAACTAACTTAGAGCTCCTTCGGTTACGTAGTGTGATGTCCATTTGGCCAACCAGTCGGCTACTTTAATCAACCGGCTTCACTCTCAACCCGTCTCAATTTCCCATCCAATTTTGTTGCAATGACCTACATATCTGAAGCAAGTGCCCCTGAGTTGCGAGGTCGTATGTAAAGTTACATTTTTGTGAACGATCGCCTCTGACTTTTCTACAATATAGCTTCCTTTCATTCTATCGCGGACCTTACGCGAAGATACAAGACATTTCTGGAAATCGTGAATACACGGTGTCAAAAACTCTTCTTTGCAGAGATTCTGCATATTTTTCTGCGATGTTCGAAAATGAGTTCAAAGAGGGCCAAGAGCAGAAAGCAACCTTGGATAAAATCGAAGGTGTTGTTTCGGCGCAAAGTTTCGAGTCTCTCTTGCAATGGCTATACCTCGGCAGAGTGAAATTCGAGTTGATGATACCCGAAGATCAGATTTCAGCTGCCATAGAACTCGCGAGATTTGCTGATATGTGCCAAATCACTGGATTGGAATCTGAAATGGCCCGATACATCAAAGAAATACTTATTGCAAATCCGGAGCCCGAGCCGCTTACAGGACGTCATGTCGACATAAATACCTATTGTCTCGAACCTCGGCATATTATCTTGGCAACGCTTTTGCCTGGAGGCCATTCGGTAGTTACGTCAGATTTTAGCTAAGGCTTCGGTTGGGGGATATCTTCGTGACGAAAACCACAAATTCATACAAGATACTGAGCAGTATTCTACCTTTGTTCTTTTTTACAGTGGCTTCTCGGACAGCCGCACTATGAATCAATAGCCTCCGAGATATCGGAGGGAATACAACTCCTTTCCGCATGATTCCATTCATGACCAACTCCAGTTCAGCAGCCGGATCGCTCCCGGGAATGTACTTTTTACCAATTGGTGGTTCGGGCAACATGTGGGCATGGCTATCAAATTAAATTATCCTTGAGTCGACCGTCGTTGAGGCAAAATATCGACACCCGAAATCCTACTGCCCCGGCACTAATCTTAGTAACCAGCGAAAAAAGAAAGCGGACACATAATGTATTTCATAATAAACAGCAAGCATTAAAAGCTCGTAATTCATGGCGGATGCTTCTATGCCTTTCTTTTGCTCTAGTGTATTGCCTGTGCAGCGCCATCACTAGAAAGACCAACCAAGCAATCATCATGGATCATAAGCTGCCACAGATATCAAAGAGTTCCAATAACCCAGACACAGAAGATCACACTAGACGTACATCGCAAACTTTTATCGTCATCTGACATCTGCCTCTCGATGAATCCATCAGCCGACAACCTATTTCATGTAGACAATGGTTCGGCTGGAAATTTCCGTTGAGTCGTTGGTTAATTTACCCATGAAGGTCGCGAACACATAATCCAGGTTTGAAAGCCCTCTGTTAAACAGTCTACCGGATCTGTGGCTACAGAGATAGCTGCTGGTAGCTTCCTTCTCATTATCTTTTGCTCTTTCAACCATTTAAATCCTAGAGATAATAAATGATGAACAGCCGTCCCTCACAGAAAAGCGCGCCTATGGGTACCAAAATTGTAAGGTGGTTGAGTCAGGGGGCTATCATGCTAAGCAATGCGGTCCTTTTCCCATTCTTATGAAAATCCTCAACTAGCTTGAGATTCATTTTCATGAGGGCTGAAGAGCACATAACAGTCACAAAGGTTACACATGCTGATAGTTGTTTGTATGTAAGCCCCGTGGCTCTTAAGCCTCTTCTTTTGGCAGTCGGTCAAATTTCTCAATTCTCCTCATTTACGAGAGTCCAAACCTCAACACCGCGCGTTTTTTGGTGACCTCACACAGCCAAGAGAATCAGGAAGAGTGCTTTTTGGCCATAACGGGTCACCTGTCGCTGGGGTCATGGACCGTAGGGTCAGAGGGCCCGTTCGCGCTCCCTTACAGGGAGGCAATATGTCTGTATTGTGGTATATTCTATATACAGAGGGAGGGCCGGAAAGATAAATTCAAGACTTGACTGCGTGAGAGATGACGAGCTTCTTACAGAGGTCCATAAACGATTGACTCTCGTGAGGCAGTTGGAAGAAGAGGCCCTCGTCAATGTCGGTATATATATCACGTGAAGCTACGGGTATTTTGAGGCAACCCCAATAAAGTTAGTCCCCTAATCATGAACTTTTGTCAATTTCCACTCCAAGGGTTGATAATTGTGTAATTTGAAAAAGTGGAGATCGCCAAAGCTCTGCCAAAAAGCCGATTGCGACTGATTGTGTATTACCATGCCAAATTTTGACAGTTATACTTAGATACTTCGAAACAATAGCCACCGACATCTACTTTGGTTACGATAGGGGCTTTTTTTCCGTCCAAATCAGTGCTGATTATAGATAAGAAGATAGAGGACTTGAAGCTCCGGATTATATTGAAGATCCAGACGCCGCTATATCTGGCATAAATCGTCTGTTGATATAAAGATCGCAACAAACCTAATATAATTGTACGTCTAATTCTTAAGAGCTATATTACGCCTTACTTTCTGAATTATCTCAGAAATAGAGGCTAGAGATAGTTAGATACACACTTTGATTTCTTAACTTACCTTAGAATACTAGCTATTATCGACTATTACGGGCTGATAATGGCAACGGCTGCCTAAGCATTCAAAGTCACGTGCTTTAGTTTTTCGGCTGAAATGGTTTCTTGCGGTTTCTCAATAGTTTTTTGCGGTTTCTCAATGGCTTTTTGCGGTTTCTCAATGGTTTCTTGCGGTTTCTTGCGGTTCGTAATGGTTTATTGCGGTTTAAAATGGGGCTGACCCATATAATAAGCCACTAGTATCCAATTAGCGGCTTTATATGATTATTCTATCGCGATGTATCAATTCACTCAGGGATCCTCTGTTTGTCGGTCGCATCCCTAAAGAATCCGCATAATTTGTGTAAGTCAGACCCTTCTCTCTTACTATTTACTATCAATAGCGGTGTTTCTAATATCATCATGTCTCAAAACCAGCAATCTCTCTTCTCCTCATCGATTTATAGCAGCGAATTTGACAATTATACTCCTCGGAATCATCCTTTTACGCCTGATCTATCCGAGAGTCAGGAAACATTACCTTCCTTCGATACAGATTTCCTCCAACTGTCCCTACCGCCTACACTTCCTTCACCATTCACACGTGTTGGCCCTGGTCGGAATAAAGCCTATTTTCTCTACGACGAAATGCTCCATAACGACTGGGTAAGCTGGTGGCTAGAGACAGGGTTTGGTAAGAAAGGTCATATACCCTGGGACGCGAAACATCAGTCTAGTACCTGGGATGCATTTCACCAGGTCGCTAATAGCTCTGATGGTGCTGCAAAGGTTATGTGTAAGCGCTGTGGACAGCTTCTTGAGCACCAGAACTTCGTCCGTGAGACAAAGGATGGGAAGAAACAGCGTCAAGGAACCTCGACCATGAAAGGTCACCTTACCAGCGCAGGCTGTATTAGAGCTTCTCAGGATCAAGGGACAAATATCACTCGATTTCTACAGCCAAAGGTATAGTTCTAGTCCACTATCGTACATAATTCTGGTCTAATTACTAGCTTTTTATGACTAGAATATGCCGAAAACCGATGAATTCAGTCAGGAGACATGGGAACAAGAGATTCTTACATTTCTTACTATCGCGCGTCTTCCCTTTCGGCTGATTGAGCATCCCACGTTTCATCGCTTAATCCAGATGGCCCAGTCCGCGCCAAGGGTCCCTGATATCCCTTCAGCAAAGACTATACGACGTCGGCTCCAATCCTCCGTACAACAACAACGAGAAAAGATTCTAAGCCTACTCCCAGAAGACGCAAAGATCTCGATTGCCCTTGATTGCTGGACTTCGCCTTTCACACAGGCATTTATGGCTATAACTGGTTACTTTATCGACAAGGACTGGCAATATCGAGAGGTTCTTCTCGGTTTCGAACCACTTCATGGATCACATTCTGGCGTTAACCTAAGTTCTGTGCTCCTCGATGTTCTTCTACAACATAAGATTGAGGATCGGGTCTTCGCTATCACAACCGACAATGCATCAAACAACCAAACATTAGTTGATACACTACAACAAGCTATGCCAGAAGACACTATCCTTATTAGGGTTCCATGTCTTGCTCATGTGATTCAGCTCAGCCTTAATGAGCTTCTTGGGCATATTAAGGTATGCCCGCTAAATGAGTCAACGGAGACACGGTGGACAGAGCAACGATCCCAGTCAGCGCGTGCGAATGCAACTAAGCAAGATATTGCTAGTACACTATCTAAGGTATGTCTATATCGTCTAAAGTTATTATATAATACTAACCATTACCTCTAGATTCGAAACCTTGCTATCTATGTGAATGCAAGTCCTCAACGCCGGGAGACCTTCTATAATCTACAAGGCGAAACAACAAAGCTTATGCCTCTTCAAGACGTCAAAACACGCTGGAATTCCACGTTCTTAATGCTTCGACGTGCAAAACGCCTACGATCGCTTTTCCAGCCATTTTGTGATGAGTATGAGCGGCCTGACCTAGTACTCGATGACGAAGAATGGCGCCAGGTTGATTACCTTCTCTTTATCACCCAGCCTTTCTTTGATTTCACAGTTGAACTATCAAAGACCCGGGATGCTACTACACATCATGTATTCCTGATTTATAATAAGCTGTTTGAGCACCTTGAGCTATCAATTACCCAGCTAACGCGGAAGAAGACTCTCTGGAAGCGACAGATGCTTCAGGCGTTACAAGCCGCTCGTAAGAAGCTTGATGAATACTACTCTGAGACAGATAACGTACGAGGGCATCTTTATGCAATCACTACAATGCTCGCTCCAGCGAATAAGTTCCAATTCTTTCAAACAGATGATTGGGATGATCGTTGGCGTACGACATACCGGAAATCTATCGAAGAACACTTGACTGTCTACAAAGAACGCCTTGCCCAACAATCGATATCCACTCCATCTCTTTCGTTAGGGAGGGGAATATCACGTCTTGACTCGATGGTTAAGCCAAAGCGTCCCCGCTCTACTATAGCAGGCGATGAGCTTTCACAATATCTTGATAGTCGTATGTATTCTAAACCGCTCTGCTATGTATGATACTAATGACCTAAAGCTACTATAGATATGGCACCTTTAGTGTTTTGGAGGGAGAATGCTCATCGTTTCCCTACTCTTGCAGCCCTAGCACGAGATATACTATCAATCCCTGCGACTGGAGCTGGTGTTGAACGACTATTCAACACTGCTCGAGATATCTGTCATTACCGCCGTGGGAGATTGAGTGCAACAACTATTCAGGAGTTAATGATGTTTCTTTGTACTTCAAAGTTCGAGATCGAGGAGGAACAGGCGGCATTCCTACAGGAAATCTTTACTCGCGACGAGATTGAAGCGGCGAAGGAAGAGAAGGAAACTACACCCGATACGGTCAGCGTTGATCCAATCAGTGATACCGAAGAAGAGCAAACACAGGAAGAGGAAGAGGTACAAGGTAGAGGGGATATACAAGGTATAATCGATCATGATGCCGACCCTCCTCTTCCTTCTTGTGAGGAGGAAAGCACTCAGATCCGTGCTTCAGTAAGAGCTCGAAAACGGATCAGACGTGACGAGGATCTATACAAGTATTATTAGTGATTAACACAATTGCCAATTCAACCATATTAACCTAATTCCCGACGGCTATTAAGAAGCCAACACTAGCTAAATAATCGTATATTCTGACGGCTGTCAGAATATACTGCTATAAGCTGAAGAACCCATTTACGTACGTCAAAAATCCACTTTAGCTGTAAATCAAATACCCTAAGAAACAGCGCAAAACTGCATAAAATATGCAGTCAGAAGGACCCACCCAGTTTGCATTGTTTATCAACCCATTGGGGCCCCAAGAACCCACTGCGGTTTGAACCTCGAAAACCAAAAACCGCAATGGTTTCTGGAACTGGCCCCAAAACCCAACCCATTTGCGGTTTGGGTTGGGTTGGGTTTGCGGTTTTGCGGTTTCTGGCGCACTCTAGCCATTCAAGCGACGCAAAACTTTACTACCCCGCCTTGGTAGGCAAACTTTCCCAATACGAGCGAAGTTAACTACTAATGCCACCAAGTCTCGTCACAATTTAAAACGTCCATGTTTTCTCATTCCCTCTGAAAAAGGAAGCCTTTATTAGCTTAAGTGCAGTCAGAGTTATGGTTATTAGCAAAATGGAGATTGAGAGACCAACACCCGTCATCGCCAGTCCGAACGTCCAGCAACTCCTCGGGAGGCTACACGCCTTAGCTAAGGCTGAGGAGGGCTCCTTCTCGCAAAAATTCTTCTACCTGAGTCGTCTGATTCGATTTTACCTTTTTGGAGAGATCTGGTCGAAAACTGCCGAGACATACATGCGAGACAAATTTGTTGCATTAGATGCCGAGAAATGTCAGTTTATCTACCTGCTAATGAGAAGCATGGGCGCACGCTTTGTGGTTGAGGCTGGAACGAGTTTTGGGATCTCGACAATATACCTTGCGTTAGCTGTTGGCCAAAATATCCTACAGCAAAAGCATATCTGGAGTCTGAAAGGTACTTGCCGATTTATTCCAATTTCGAAGAACCCGGGTGAAACTGTCCCAGTCATCGAGTTCCAACGCGCGTTTTCGGCTGTGGCGCTTGCAAGTTCTGTTCCGCTTCCCTTTCTTGTTAAGTTCAAAATCATCTGTGGCGTAGAATTTCAAGCATTTGCTGCAGAAGATTTTATCGGCATTGGCAGGCAGAGCATCCATTGCTCGGGAAGGTAGCATGGGGGAGTGATGCGCGCAGGAAAGGGACGAAGCAACAGATAAACAGAAACCAAAAAAGGAAAGGTCGCGATGATGATTAAGAAAGTAAATATCACATGATCGCAAATTTGGGGAAGTGCATTACGCCCCCATGCGGCAGACAGTGGACACTAAGGTCAACCGCGAGAAGCGCTTATGTATAGGACTATGTATACATAAGGGCTTGGCAGGATTTATGAAGGTGTCGGAAGTTACTTTTTGGTGGTGTTCCTAATTAGGCTTAGTTTGTCGTGAAAATGTCGTTTTGTGTCGTACGGTTAACAAAATCCAAATTAATGTCAGGTCACTGTACTCCGTACGTACAGTGGCCGTTCATTAGTATTTGCACTGTGGAACTTCCCGCCCACAACCGTTATTTACCGCCTGCCCTTATCAGCTATACACTCCTTAATAAATCCGATTAATCCACGCTTCCCCCCTTCGTTATTACTCTCTACCTAACTAGTACTGCCTTATACTAGAGCGCAAGTTATTAGAAACGAAGGCCAACGCGCTATCTATCTCGAGACTTCTTATGGGGATTGATGTTGAGGGGCTTGTAGCGGCAGAAACCTAGTGCGTCTCTCGGCATGCTAAAGGTACAACAGTACAAATACTACTGCGTACGTAATGAACTCTGACTGTAAATAGTGATGTACTGCCACTGTACGGTGTCCCCCAGCTGTAATTTTCACAGGTAGAGCCACACTAACTCCCGACGTCCTCTAAAGTGGCGACGATTTGATTTCGTGGCTGTGCTAAACTAGTAGCGCAAAAATCACGCATTTCTTTCTACTAGGTGTAGCAACGTCCCACCCAGTCTTATGGTAAACCGCTCTTCCCCTTATTAAAGAGCATTGGCTTTTTGTAAAAGGCTTTGAACTAAGCGGCATCATCGTCCTAGGACTTCCTTCGAAACTTGCTATTCTCAACGTCTTTGTTTATTGGGCATCATCAATCTCATTTTCAATAATCATTTTTTCTTCGGAAGCAGAAACCTTCTTAAACGTCCCGCAGTCTCGCGTGGATCAGCCGCATCCTTCCTCATGTCAGGCCTCCTGAACAAGTTTCTTGGCCGCCGCGGCCACGGAGGCGGCCATGGAGACAGCCATGGAGGAGGGCACGGCGGGTTTGGAGGAAGCCACGGAGGCGGCCATGGAGGCAGCCATGGAGGAGGGCACGGCGGGTTTGGAGGAAGCCATGGAGGCAGCCATGGAGGAGGGCACGGCGGGTTTGGAGGAAGCCACGGAGGCGGCCATGGAGGCAGCCATGGAGGAGGGCACGGCGGGTTTGGAGGAAGCCACGGAGGCGGCCATGGAGGCAGCCATGGAGGAGGGCACGGCGGGTTTGGAGGAAGCCATGGAGGCAGCCATGGAGGAGGGCACGGCGGGTTTGGAGGAAGCCACGGAGGCGGCCATGGAGGCAGCCATGGAGGAGGGCACGGCGGGTTTGGAGGCGGCCACGGAGGTAGCCATAGAGGCAGCCATGGAGGAGGGCACGGCGGGTTTGGAGGAAGCCACGGAGGCGGCTATGGAGGCAGCCATGGAGGAGGGCACGGCGGGTTTGGAGGCGGCCACGGAGGTAGCCATGGAGGTGGACATTGAGAATGGGGATACTCGGAACTGATAGGTTTTTGGACGTTCCACACGATTTTATACTACTCTACAGTGATGCTCAAGAATCTCTGAATCTACTTTCTCTATAGTACAGTGCCAACTTGTTATGGAGTTAACTGTGAGAGTTGTGAATCACACCGCGTTCCCATTGGTTGACTGACTCAAATAGGTGGTACCGTGGTTCTCTTTGACCATAAACAGGCTCCACAAATCCTCGACGGTCATGGGAGCCATTTGACAGCTCAATTCGGTCAAATTTGCGGCCGACATATTATTACACTGAACAGCATGCCAGCACCGTTGTTGCATCTTCTCGAATCACTTTAACGTGGCTTGTTTTGCGATTCTGGAGCGAGAGTATGGCCATCTTGTTGGGCGAGAGATGAAATGGCATTGATCATATCGACAAGTTTGATTCACTGAATGTCAATCCAGCGGCCCATATTCAAGTCAAAAGATACCCGATTCAAAACAGTTTCGGGGCAATGCGTTTAGTACAATTCAATCCTGATGTGGTGTTCTCAACTCCCAATGTTCGACACGAGATGGCTTTGCAGACTTATGAAACGCCATTGTAGCGATCGTTTAGCACAGTAACTCTACTTCTAAAGTACGAGACGCCGTATCAAGTCACTAAGCAGAAACAGTAAAATTACCCTGAGACAAGAATTCACGGATGCATTCTCACGCAGCTAGCTGATATTCGAATATAGCCCGCGAACTCCAACAATAACTCCCCATCCTTGGCGGACATTTCAGAAGCGCAATGCTCACGTAGCCAGCTGCAGTGTCTGCATCGGAGCATGGGTCTGGCCGGTAAGAGCATATATGGCGGGAGCCGCAGCTTAGCGCCAGATTACGTACACCAAGCAAAGACGTGATGATGTCTTTGCTTGTTCTGACGGGAGGATATGTCCCGACAGCGCCTTTGACATCGAAGGTGAGTAGAGAAGCCGTTTTGCCTTGATTCAGGGCTTGTTCTACATCGTGTGTCAGGCATGTGGTTAGGTCGATTGCTGATCTGAGAGGAAGGTCGCCGAATTGCTGGCTCGCTAGGACCTTGTGGTGAATCGCTAACCAGGCCATGTTTCGTGCCACTAGGCGTTCAAGGCCTTTTCCTAGGACTGAGAGGAGAGCGATAGGCCTGTAGGACCTAGGATTTGTCCGATCTGTCTTGTTCGGCTTCTGGAGGATGGCAAGAATCGCGCGCCGAAAGCTTTTGGGGTGATATCCTAGTCGTAAACAGCCCTGGAATAGAGCTAGGATCTTGTCCTTGATCAGTGGCCAGGCCACTTTGAGGATGTTGGTTTGTAGTTCGTCTTCGCCTGGTGCGGTATTTCCTGCCCTTAAGATGGCCTTTTCCACTTGTGCCATGGTGATCTCTGGGAATGGAAGAGCAGCGTGAGGAACAGCTGGACAGTCTAGCGGGATATCCCCGGCTTCGGCTGTGTTTTGGAGAAGGTTGCGAACAAGTAGATCTCGTTTCTCTTGAATGGAGACTGCAGGCGGTTCACCCGGCCGTAGAGGGTCCTTGAGAGGAGGGCTGTGGTACGATCCCACCGATTTGTGCCATTTGCTGATGTCGAAGACCTCTTTCGTTTGTGCAGCAGATGTTAACTTCTTGCGCCAGAACTGCCTTTGTGCTTTTCTGGCGGCCCTGCGGAAATCTTCTTTGGAAATTGATCCAGAGCGGTAGTTCTGTAATGCTTCTTTGCATTCTGGGTTCCACCAGGGCTGTCCTCTTCCATGTGGCAGAGACGTCTTGGCGGAGCCTTTGTACGCGCCGTGTATTGCTGAGGTTAGGCCAAGTGCTAGTGACTCTAGATCATCCTTCGAGGAGTCCAGCGGTTTGACCTGCGTGAGGTTGGTAGAGAGAAGAGATAGAAAAAGAGGTTGATCGAGTGTGTCAAATCTTATCTTCTGGGTGGACGATGCGGGACTTTGATCCCAAGGGATGATGGTGAGCAGTGATTTGTGGTCAGATGGGAAGCGATACTGGTGTGTGGGCCTCTTTGCGCTAAAGAGCTAGTAGCGAAGGTGAGATCTAGAATATTGCCTCTAGTATGAGTAGGGCGGTCTGTTTCTGAGACGAGTATGAGGCCTAGATGGTCAAGCCATTCGACAAAGGGTTCTGCCGATACAGCAGGTGTGTAGGTAAGTGAGGGTTGCCAGCTTGTATGTAGAAGATTGAAGTCTCCGGCTAGGAGGGTAGGCTGGGAGAACAGGGTTTCGGGTAGAGTCATCAGGGCTCCCATGGCTTTCCCGGCTCTGATAGAGCCTGCAGGGGCGTTGTAGGTATTGATGGTAAGGACAGATTGACCAGTCGAGGAGGAGATTTGGAGTAGGAGCAGATCTGAAAGAGTTGTCGGGTCCTCAATGCTCGGGCGGAGCTGAGATGCTTGTATACCGGCATTTTTCCGGACGTAGGTGAGGACACGCGGCCGGCCAGTCGTTATCCAGCTGTCTGTGGGGGAGAAACATTCATACGATGGATGTCTCTTTGTGATTTGCCGGCTGAGATTAGAGAATATATACGGTTCCTGTATAAGTAAAACGTCGATGTTGTTGGTGAACGCCAGTGTGAGGGCAATTACGTGTGAGTCAGCGCCCCGTCCAGCGTTTAGCTGAAGTACCGTGAGGGGTTCTTTACGGGTGGAGTGCCAAAAGATCATAGTTGTTCTTCGAGAAGTGAGTTGAACCGGTTTTGTGGTTTAGGGGTTGCGAATCGCACTGTGCTAGCTGTGGCCGGAGGTTCTTTCGGTGGCTCCTGGGGCGGAGGAGTGGTTGGTCGAAACGGAGAGACGACCTGGGTTTGCGTGGGAGGTATGTCTATGGCCATGGCTTGCTCTTGCGTGTCCGTAGGGCGCTCTGAGGAGCAGCCTTGTTCTGTGCGAGCCTTTGCTAGAGTGATTGCGCTCGTCTTTCGAATTTCTGCTCGTTGTGCTTTGGTGTGAGTAATACCCGCTTTGGGGCGAAGTAGAAACTCAGGGAAGTCCGCTGGATGGGGTCCGTGACAGTGAAAACATCTTGGGGGGCAACAGTGGGGGCCTGGGATAGAGCAGTTGTTGGTATGCCTTTCTTCCGCGTGTTCAGACGAGCCGCAGAGACGGCATCTTGGGGGTCGTGCACAGGACCGGGGGTTATGCCACTTCCAGCAGCGGTTGCACTGGATGACTGTGACTTTCCGGGTGAGAAAGCGGGCATTGGTGACAGTACCGAAAAGACGGAGCCGGGCTGGGAGGGAGATCTTTGTGTCTTCAGAGAAGTTGACAAACCAGCTTGAAGACAGTGAGTTGGTATCGGCGGCACTTGTAGCGGTCTCACTGACAGACACCGGTCTACGGCCTGTTTGCTCGGCAACTTCAGCAGAGAGCATGGCCGGATTGACTGGAATGACAGAGTATTGGCCGTTGATAATTTGGCCAATTTTCTTTGGTAGGTTTGTGACTCTGTATGAGATCCATTGGGAGCTCCATTCAATTTGGCAGTTACCGAAGTAAGCAGATATGACTTCTTTCTGGGCCTCTAGAATCGGCAGGGCCTCTGGAGACGCCGGGCAGAGAGCAAAGCCGGTCTTTATAGTTTGTACTTCTTTCAAAACGTTGCTGCTGGTCCCTAGTTGGGAGCGAAGACTGGAGAAAATAGCATAGGAGTCGATCTTTTTGGCAGCGTGGTCATCTGGCAGACGCACGAAAAGACGGTGATCAGAGTGGGTTTGTTTGACATCAGTTGTGAGCTTTTTCTTCGGAGATTTTGTTTGGTGAACAGCAGTGAGTGACTTGGCTGGGTTGGGCTTGGGCTTGGTGACAGTTGCGTACGAGGACTGAGCGAGACCGGAGGGGGGACGTGAAGGGGGAGGTGATGGGGGAAGAGGGGCAGGGGCAGGATTAAGGGCTGGGGATGGGGTGGAGGGGGATATAGTAAGAGTGATGCCACTGATATAGGCATTGAAGTGGCGTTGGGCTACAGCAGCTAGATCATCACTAAGAATAGCGAGGGCGTTCTGTAGATGAGGACTGAGGCCAGTAGACTGATTGCGGTGTTTGTCGAGAAAAACAGCTATCGGGCTGAAGATCTTCTGGCCCTCAGCTGCTCTGATGGTGGCTGCGGTAGTTGTTTCTTGTAGAGCTGTTTGTAGAGTCCTGTTGTCAGGCTCGGAGAGGTTCCGTGCCATGGCGTTGCGGGACGCGTTATAGCGCGTCGCGACCGCGTAGCCCGAGACTTGACGCAGAAGGGAGAGAGAAAGCGAGCAACAGTAGGACGTCTAAGACACTATTATGATATTCTGTGTGTGTTGTATGTGTGTGGGGAGTGTGTGTGTGTGTGTGTTATTGTTTAACGGCTGTGGAATCCCCTATTGGGGCAAAGGCCGCCAGGGGGTGAGCCCTGGGTGTCCCTAACTATTGCTAGTTCTATGTACAATTAAGAGACTTTGGCGCGTTCACATAGCTGCCTCAGTCACGGGGGAGGTCTGCTATATTGCAGGTTAGGTAGTAATGCCAGCTGCATGGATCCTTCTCCGCACCTTGATCCGCCAATTCTCCGCCTCTCTACTACTTCTACTTCTTCCATTTTTTTTTTTTTTTGGTTTTGGGAGGATGTGTTGTCTCAGGCATGCTCAGGCAGGGGCCTTCTTGGACAGATGTCGTCAAAGAACCGAGTCTCTGATAGCCAGGCAGCTAGCTTGGCTGCGCCTTTTGGGGTTCCCAGAAGGAAGGGAATTGTCTCTGAAGGGGGTCCTGAGGGTCGGGGTAGGCTCGGCAGAAGAAGAAGTGGCCGGGAGACTTCCTGGCTCCACACCGGCAGTGTAGATGTGCATCTTCATGATTGAACCGCTCATGGTAGTCTGCAAAATCACCGTGCCCTGTGCGAGCAGCCAGGATCCGCGCGAGAAGGTGGCGTGGGAGGCGCAGCTCATCCGGGCACCTAGGGGAGGAGGTGATCCAAAGATCCTGGTATGACTTCGGAGCCACGGCTTGCCAGTGCCTTTGTAGGCCAGAGGTTACAGCAGCCTTCGTTCGACGCTTAAGCGAGGCAAAGGAGTAAACAGGGGAAACAGGGGTTCTGAGGCAGCTCCCCTTTTTGCAGCTTGGTCAGCTGTTTCATTCCCAGGGACTTTTGTATGTCCAGGGACCCAGCAAATACGCACGGAGCCCTCGTCTGTATAGGAGAACCTCTCTCGCTCGGGCCAGGTCAAAGCCAGGGTTCGGAAGGTCTCGAAAACTTCTTGGGATGACCCAGTAAAAGGTGAGAGTAGGCGGGTAGCTACTTCTAGGTTACCCAGGCAGACCCAGAGGTCAGTGGCAAAGCGTGCAGCGTAAGACTGCATGGCTGCTTTAACACCAGCAAGAGCTGCTTCAGCTTCGGCATCGAAAACTTCTTTGTTTGGCCCGAGCGAGAAGGATTATTGGTGACAAAGTCTTCCTAGAGCAAACCCAGCACCTGCCATACCATCAGGCAATTTCGACCCGTCTGTGAAGACTTTCATATCGTTGCTTGGGAGGGAGGAGTAGAAGGATTGGAAGTCGGCAGCTGCCTGCTCCTTTGATCGTCCGCTAGGTGCCTTTATTCGCAGTTGGGCGCCCGTGACTCCCTTAGGAGCCACGGGGCATGTTGCAACGGGTTTATCTGCTCAGATTCCGGCAGGGCTAGTATTCGGCGCGCAAAGCGGCTCGTTTTCCAACCAGTTTGTGCTATTTTTGCCGCCCTTCTGCGTAGAGGGTGGTAAGGATCTAAGCGACGAACACGGATGGTAGCCGATGTAGCTATATAGTCTAGCTCTACTTCAGCTGGTAGAAGCCCTGACTCCCGATACAGAGCCGGCAAGGGAGCTGTGCAGTAGACAGGGAGAATCGCCCTAGCCCCCGTCTGTATGACTTTGGCTATCTTATCTAGGTGTCCTTGGACCTGGTTTGAGATGGAGCCTGCACGGGGACAGGGGCGCGAGCGGCCTGGCCACCAGGTTTCCGATCCGAAGTAGGCTTTCCGGAGCACGCAGGCTATCACGGCCTGCCGCATAAGGTATGGCTTGATTCCCCGGACAGTGTTCCCAAGGCCGCGGAGGGCGTTTGCAACTATTATGGCCTTCGAGGTTGTCTCACCGACATGATACTTGAAGCTAAGTTTCTTGTCGAAGAGGACCCCTAACCAACGCAGGTAGGGGCGTTCTGTATTCTCAGAGATCGTGATCCGGCCCGCGATGACGCTTGGTGTGCGGCTAGAATCCTGGTCATCCTTACGGCGCGAGAAATGGATCAATTCATATTTGTCAGGCGCGAAGGTGATTCCTTCCGTAGTGCCCCAGTCGAGGGCTTCATGCAGGGAGATTGACAGGCTTTGGCAGTTAGCTTTCAGGTAACTTGGTAGCAGCGAAGACTTGAGTATTTCTAAGGTCGGCAGATGATACCTGAGGTAACCCACGAACAACAAACAGGGTTTACCCTGTTACAGGTAGGTTTGAAATTGAGCGTTGGTGATTTCTTGCATTAGAGTGAAAATTTGCAGGGCTTTCAACTTTGCACAGGTATGCCATCTTGGTCCGACTTTTTTCACAGACCACCAATTTCAGTGTATTTTCACCCCCCGCGTTAGCGATATCAGATTACCAGTTTGTATGGTTGCGATCCTGGGGTTTTGAGCGATGTCTTGTGAAGTTGTGAGGCCTGTGGGTGGTCTGATTCCTGAAGTGATGTTCACTTCGGGTATCCTGGCGATGAAGCATCACGAACCAACCGAAGGGCAACCCATGGGTACTTGTAGGGTTTTTGCCACCAATTGAGACTGTCCGAATCAGCGTCTACAGATACCTGGAGAGCATTTGAGGCTTATAGACTTACAAGGTCTTCTTTCCCGAGATCCGCGGATGCAGAGCCCATGTTCCACCGACCACCGCAATGTGCTTCTCGTCCATGAAGTCGGCTAGATTTTCGAATCAAAAGATGACTCTCCCGCGGGACTTGGTTCACTTACCGCTATATCCAGGATAGATATCCATAGGTTGAAATCCAGGTTGAGGCGCGAAAAATGTGCTCGTCCACTCATACGCGCCACCCATATCCCCCTTGTCCGCAGAGCCTGTCTCCGTTTTGCGTCACCGGGGTAGGGTGGAAATTATGAAATCCAACATTACATCCGCTCAGATCAATGTAGATATCATCACGCTTTGATCGGGGCCCCATTTTCGGGGTCTTTTCCTCCTCGACCTGCCGATGAATACTGCGCGTTTCGTGCAGCGTCGGGAGTCGTGCTCCAGCCCAATTCGCATATGCTTCTGCTTCGTTGTAGGAAATGTATACGGGCCAGTCAAGTGCGAGTTCCAAAGGGAGGTGGCCGTATACAGTCTTTATAGCGAGACCATTGATGAATTCGTCGACTTCATGGACATTCCGGCCATTCGCTATCGGCTCGTCTTTTCTTCCAGTTTTGGATATCCACGTAATTGGAAGTCGGTCCATCTGCGAAGTCTTGACAAGATATGCTGCATATTCTTCAATACACACAGGCCGTGCCTGGGCCTCAAACCCACCAACGAGGGCCGGATATGGATTTCGCTCATTGTCCCAGGCAAAGAAATCATCCGGGCCGCCTTCGTCGTCGTTATCCGAGTCATTGATCCCTATATAAAACGTGCGAGGCTTAATGTTGAACCACTGGTTTTCGACTCGCTCTTGCGATGCATTTTTGGCCATGGCAACAAAGTCTGGCCTGGGAATTCCGAGAGGTGGTTGGATGTTTGGACTGAGTACCGACATCCATAAGAAGGTTTCCAGATGTAGTCCTAATGATGTTAGCACTGCGTGATCACCGTCGAGATTTGTCCTCACCCTCATGCTCAAAGCCGATCCAGAGTGCACGGCCAATTGTCCTATCTGACCAGGGCTTGTCTTTTTTGTAAAGCGCCTCAATTCTCCTGCAGACTTTGACCCGGTAGGCTAAGATATCCTTGAGTTCCGGCCATGTATCTGGGGTTTCGCTGTGGTCATGACATTGTGTAGGATCATCGACATCTGGATCTATTCCTCTCTCAAAGATCTGCCGATAGAACTTGGGCTCGGTCGGAGGCTCATTTGTAGCTCGTGATAGATGAATGTCCTCACTATTTGGGTAAGTCCACTGCCCTTGTATCTTGAAAAAAAAAAATGAGAATGAGATTATACATGTCTGGACTTACAAGGTTGGAATATGCCCTAGATAGAAAAGGAGGGGATTCCGTAACGGAATTGGCTGTTCAAGCAAGGCCTCCCTGGGGATCATTTTCAACGTCACCAGCTCCCACGCCGCCCAGAGTTGCCGCCACTCTTCCATAGTTGGAACAGGCCCTGGAGCATACTCTTCGGGCCGGAGAGGGAATGCATATGGTGAAGCTTGAGCATAGCTCGTCCTGACAGGATTATTTGAATCCATATATTGTAAGGCAGTAACTCACTCGTGTGCGAGAACAGAGGGCTAGGAATTTGTATCTACGCTGTAGGGAAAGTCGCTCCTTATCTGCAGCCAAAAAATATCTGTAATGAAAGAGCTCACTAGCCCGCTTTTTCTGTCTGGCACGTGTTCTCATTGATTTGTTGGCTGGTTTTTCCTGGTGGAGCTTTCCTATCCGAAATTCTGTAAGCCCACAATTCTGTGGTATGTCCTGTCCATACTCCGTACTGAAGGAGTAGTTCGTATAAATTCGACAATGCCAGTCCGCGGAGGAGCAATTGAGTGTGCCCAATCACCTCTATGACGTAGTTTTACGCACTAATCGCGCATCAAAAAGTCTCGGTTGTTGAAGGCGCCTCACCACAGGCCGACGCAAAATTCCCGCACGGGACGGCTCGCCACAGCTAAACGAGAATCCCGCGTGAGACTAACGACTTACGGGTTCGCCGATATCATTGAGAAGGTAACGGTAAGAGTGCGCTGCTTGAGGCACGAACAATCATTCTTACGGACTAGCTAGATGTTCTTTTTTCCAAATCCACTTCTTTTGTTTTACTCGTATCATGCTTGACCGTCAAATACTATCCAACCCCCTGATGTAGGCCATCACGACCGCCTACACCGCCTATCTCTGCAACGGTCCAGCATACCAGCATCAGCTTGATATGCGTTGTTGAAGTCGTTCATTTGGAAGAGATAAGGTATTTAGAAGAAAACATGGCTGTCATGCGCTATATCCTGTTGATATTGGTAGATTTATAGAAGGTTTATGACCAGGGGAATCTCTACAGACATGTAGGACCAGGGGTGTCGAAATTAAAGAGATTTCACTAACTCCGTACTGTGTAAGGAGAAGGATCTGGAACAAATCCCCGTGTTCGGCCCCGCCGAATAATAGGCGGATCTTTTTCGCATAAGGATCTGCTTTTAAACCTGCCATCTGCTTGGTAAAGGAAGATCTTCGGCAACGAGAAAACCCAGGCGCCGAACCTGTTCGAGTATTTCGGCGCTGCTGAGGCCGCCAGGATGTACCACAGACACCCGCCGATCAGTTACCGACGTTACAACACTTATTGGCGAGGGATTTAGTTGTCGGAGGGAATCTTCAATTGCTGCCTTACAGCTGCAAAACAGATTAATTTTCCCCTTCATTTGTATGTAGACGGTCGAATTCACGTACCCATCACAGTGAAGGTTGTGGACAAAAAAGCTAGTGAATCTGGTGGCAATATCTCGAGAAGCCATAGGTGGAAGACGCTGGATTTTCACCGCATCCAATTTCAGCGATTATCCTTTGTATAGGTCATTCCCAAGGGGAAAGGGAAATGGCTTTATGTTTGGGAACCTGGGCTGTCTGGAAAGTGCTTCACAGCTGAGCCTTGTTAGAGCGAGGCATGTTTGCGGAATTTCAGACGCCCACATTAATGACACATTTGAGGGATTTGTGCGTTGCCAACTCGCGCCACATTCAGTCCGTTACCTCTCAGAGGCATAAGTAAACAAACGGCATTTCTCACAGTCAGTAGACCTCAACTAGTTACCGGAAACATATCCATAAGGCAGTAGCCATTGGCTGACCTCCACGTCCGGTTATCGGTGTCTCGTCGATTACCTCGTCGTAATCCACCGCCGGGAATAGACTATTACTAAATGGTCTAATATGCATGATAATGTACTCCGTATTCGGGTGGCCGAGGTGATGAATCACATGTACCAAGAAATACGTTGGAATTGTGTAGCAAGTCAACGTTCATATTACTGCGTATGCCTCTCATGGGTGAAATCCTTAGAGACTGTGCCAAAACAAATCAAGCTATTCTTCCTGCTCGTCTAAATTACTTCATGATGTAGCTCAATGCACAGACATTAATAAGCTTTACGTGTCTTCCGCAGCCGCGAAAACCGCGCAATCGTGGTCTCCTTTGTCAGTATATCAGGTCTTGGGCGTCGATGTTCTACGCTCAATGCCTGCTGTGCCGAGCCTAGCATAACGTCTTTCAACTTATTACTCTTTCCCATATTCTAATTTTCTCGTGTCTTTCATTCTCTCAGCTTGATTAGTGCTTTCGCTAGCGTTTGGGCTTCCCATGCATCGATACCTGCCCTCACGTCGCAGAGGAAGAAGAATGGCCCCTTCGATCGAGAGCTCAGAACAAATTGCACCGAGAGACGCTATTACAACATTTAAATGTGTCCTCCATCACAGCCTCGTGACGAAGAATTCGGAGGCTCTCCAGTTTCATGCGGCTGCTGCTTTGCAATTGCAATTCGGCTCTCTGAGTGACAATATAGTCAAATCGGATGATCGCCTTATTGCATCCCCTTACAATGATCCTCCCCACCTGCTTGACCTCAAGACCCTCGACACGCCAAACCGACTGCTGGCAAAAGCGTTGACCGTCCTGAAGCCCACTCGAGATGATTATGCTACGGCTCCTTACGCAGAATCATTCAACTGGCAGGAGGTCGTTGATTTGCTGCCTAAATTTCCTGATGCGAACGGATATCCCTGGCAGAGACAGGAGTTCTATGTAGTTGTATTTCGATCGCGCCTGCGTCCAGATGCCAACGTCCAACTCCTGCAAGTGCTAGATAACCATTCGCATCGGGAGGCGACTGCTAGTGGGGGTCTGTTAAAGTATTGGTTCGGAAATCGCAATGAAAATAACGAAAACCTTGCAACATGTAAGTTTCCGAAATGAGAGGTTAGCCTCCTTAACCCCCGACGAGGAGGTTACTTGGTTGAAATGAATTCAAGTGGGCTGATTTATAGATCACAGGCATATGGAGAAGCAGAGAAGATGCTTGTCTCGGAGGCACTGGCCCATGGCACAAACAAGCTGTAACTGCTGCTCGAGACCTGTACGAGCAAGTTGTTTTCAACGCTTTATCCTTGGTCATACAGGACGGGAAGTTGGGGATTGGCGACTGGAGGGAATCCAACGAAAAATGGTTTACTGTCACCGAGGCCGAATAAACTCTACGCACCTTTTTGACCTTTTCCAGTGCTTGTCTACTGTATCACCCGAGGAACGTTCATCGCTTTCTGTCTTCCACAGCTGAATTTCATTCTCGGTTGCACATTGTCAAACACATTGTCAACCCATTGTTATGCTCCTGGCCCACACCACAAAGTATTCGAGAACACGTGTTCATATTTCTTGCTTTCATCATGCTGTGTCAAGACCACAGAACTAGCATTCTTTGCAGGAGAGTTCGCTACAACTGTTTATTCGCACATGTCAATAATGTCACGAGGTTATTCATCGCTAATCATCCAATTCATAGAGTACATTATTCTTCTTTCCTACCTACTTGTCACGAACTCTGCAGCCGCTAACTATTTGAGCCGCCGCCACCAACTTGCTTAAGTCCAGTCTTATGCATTACGTATACCTCACTTTTACCCAGGACTACGACCAAGAAAATCTTCAAACCTGCCCAGGCCCCGAGAGCAGAAGCGAGAGGATACTCGCTGTCAGGACGGACGTGTCCTGTGTATATAAGGCCAAAGTATATATTCTCCATAAATCCATGCTACTCAATCGTGTCTGAGAATTGTGGGTGAACCTAAATTCAACCGTCGTCGCGTTTGTTACACGACGAACGAAACAATAAAAGAGATAACTGTGCTGATTAAAGGGCCGTCTTGCCAAGGCTAATGGCTAAACTGCTGCCAGATGTGGTCGACGGCTCCATCGTTGAGACGTTGAATGAACCAACTAACGTCTGGAGCCGGTCTTCGCCTTCGACCAGGACTAACGCCATCCCACTCTGCACGTATACTCAGAATTGCGTATCCAAATATTGAAGGAAGAAGATGAAACGAACCACAATATGCCACTGGATATGGCAGTGAAGTATCCATGCCCCAGGCTTATCGGTCACGTAGCTATTTCTTTATTAGTCACGTGGCAGCAAGAGCATTCCGCATGGAAGGCTCACCGAATTGCTTGCCATCCTGATGGTGGCACATTCGCTGTGTCCCTATATGGTGGATCATCGAGGTTGATAATGGACGATGGTGCTTCTGCCACGGACTGATAAGGAAACGAGCCACTGCCAGAACCCAGCACCCAGAACTTGTGACCATGAAGGTGCATTGGATGGCCCATCTGCGTCAAGGTCAGTCAAAGGATGATCACGCACTGCTCATGGAATGTTATCACACACAGTATCCATTGAGTCGTTCGCGATGCTCATTACAATATCAATAGACGAGTTTGATGGTATATGTAGCGTAGTGCTTGCAACCCAGCGATCTGAAGCATCCCATATACAAGACGAATCTCAGCCTCAGCATATGGGTCCTTGTTCACAACCCAAGTCACAATGCCAGTCTGATTGATTGTAAATTGTCGCGTGAGGTCCGCAGCTTTAGAGGACGGCGGTCTATTACCTTCAAAAGGCGATAGCTGCGTCTCAGCTAGTTCACGGGCCCCGGATTTAGCTGTGCCATTTGTCCGCATCCAAATGATTTCAAATCTGGGTCGACTGAAACGCTTGACGGAGACATATCCATTCCTTCTACCTGCATGTGATGTCAGCACGGATGCCGAATGGGTGAAACGATGATTACTCACAGCATAAGAAACTATGGCCTGGCCTTCCAGGACCTGTTGCATATCACCATTGGGATAAGTTGCGAACCTAAGGTAGTAATTACCGGGTTGCTGATCGAGCTTAATCATTACTATCGCTGACCAAGGGCAATTTCCAGAACCTAGAAAGGTCAGAAAGAGATTAGGTTCCGCGTACTCTGTGAGGGAATCACTTTCACCTCCTGTGGTTTAACATAGAGGCCATCAGCAGCATAAATATGCATCGAGTGACGGTCGAGGGATACCCTGAGAGCACTGACTCCTCCAGAATTGACCAAATTGAGGGCAAGCCATCCCTGCGAAGCATTCGCTGAGATAAGTGACTGGGGTGGCGTAATATTCTCGCAGGTGTCTGGCGGCAATGACCTGATACTGTACCCCGGTCGAAACAACATAGGCGGCATGCAGCCCCGAGCACTCAGTCCCATTGCCTGTCCTATATTTCCTGAACTGGCCATGCCCATCCGGTCTGCCATAGATGGTGATGGTTTCATCGTAGATACTGCCATCTGGCTACCGCTAGCGTCGCTCATGCTGCCATCCATCCGTTTCATCATTCCAGACATTTCCATCCCCGCAGACGTAGTTGTCGGCGTTGTTGTAGCATAAGGCTCTTGTGCAGTAGTCGGTTCCGAGCTATCCCCAACCCGGGGCCAGCGTCGAGGACGTACTTTGGCAGACATTCCACCCGGCCAAGTCCATTCGCGAGGATACTATCAACGCAGCCAGGGAAGGCACCTGTTTGAAGATAGCGCGCAAATATCGTATCCGAAAGTTTATGGGTCCAGTCATTCAAGAGTATAGAGACAGCGTCCTTCCTCAGCCTGTAACATCTTATCACTATCGGATTTATAATCAGGAAGTTCCTCGAAAGGTCGATGGTGGGACGGTGCTGGCCGGGTCAAAAGAGGTCCGCGTATGGCATCGTCGTAGGACGCACGAAAGTGAGAATGATACCAGTAGAATCCGTACTCATTCTTCACGGAAAAGCGGTACGTGAAATTCCCTCCGGGCGGTATCGGATACTTACAGGGTGAAATTAGTAAATAGTCCCATTAGGGAGTCGAGGGATGTTAAAGCGATCAACACTCACCTGAGTAACCCCCGGGACGCCATCCATGTCTGTCCGGTGTTCCACGTTGTAGTATCCCGTTACAGAGCGAGTTAAGAATAAAACTTGGTAGGGTGACCCTCCCATATTTGACACTCTCGCACGGACTAATTATCTGTCATTCCGACGAGACAACCGGCCTCCAAGCCTCGCTGAAACTGTTGGTATCACCAGCTAGGTACTGTGTACACAGTTAAGTGGACAGTTTATGCTCCTAAGCAAAAGTTGATTGATTCGTGTATGAAAGATGTGTGTGTTCTAAGTCAGGTTCCAATACCCCTGAATTCAATGCGGCGGGAGCCGCAGCTTAGCGCCAGATTACGTACACGAAGCAAAGGCATGTTGTCTTTGATTATTCTGACGGGAGGATATGTCCCGACAGAAACTGAAGGAAATCCAAGTGTCATGGCTCCTGGTATGCTCAAACGGGCCGGGGAACTCCATCGACCTGGCCACTGCGGACCGTCTTCCCCTTCCCTTTGATGGTTTCGAGAATGGCTTCGTAGGAAAGCGAGGGCTCCGCAACTACAACAACACTTTGTTCCTCGAGGCTGATCGCCAGAGATTTTAAACCTGCAAAGCATTAGCACCGAATCAGCGTGGGCTTGTCATAGTTCACTTACCCGGCAAATTTTCGAGAGCGCCCTGAATGGTATTCGAGCATCCTCCGCAGCCCATCTGGACACTGAATTCGTATTGATGGTCGGACATGCCGCGAGTATGATGAGACAAGAGCAAGTGAAGAAATTGAGAGCTAAAGCAGTTTGCGAGACCAACTATTGTGTTTTATGGTACGGAGTACTCTCGACGAACCGTGTCAAGTCCACAGTTCTTGTAGTCGCATCATCACCTGATTGCGGTATTTGTGCCACTGGCTCTGCGGCGAGCCTACAAAAAGGTTAGGCGTCGTTCCCGTCCACCAAGGGTAGGAAGGCTTAGACCATTTGAGAAGCCGCGGTACCATGATGAGCTATTTTCGCGTATTTTCGCCGCCGTCCTTTTTGCTAGTCAGGATAGCCAACCAATGCCTGCCTTGCTTGACTTACATGGATGGGCCAGTCCACCAATAAGATAGTGGTTGCACTGGTGGCTACCTCTTTTAACTGAGTTCGTTACAGATAACGAACGTTTCTTTTCTAGGTCAAAGCCAACGGGTTTAGCAGCGTTGCTTATTGGGGCGGCTAGCTACGGCATGTGGGCGGAGGATAGAATGGTAGGCGGTGAATGCTCATGGAAGTGATTCGTAAGGTGAAGTCATCAGTATTTGCCGGCAGAATAAAGAGGTGGTTCGAACAAAAAGGAGAGGGTTAGTCTTTTCTCCCGTCGTTGGCTAGCTGCAGAAAAACCTGGCCCTTTCATCACGGACTTCGAGTCAGCAGCCTGTCCAGCTTTCCCCAGGATAATTGCGCGATTTGTGCGTTAGGTTAGAAACTGGTTACTGAAACGTTAGAATCGATCGATACAAATCCGGCCTTTATGTAGGTACCAAGGCTTACTGGAAGATACATAAGCTCGCCACCCCCCACAGCGGATCGGATATTCTACGTTCAAATACTTCATTGTATTTCGCCTTTTCCTGTCCACCAGCATGTCGTCACCGCCACAGTCGAGGCTGACTATTATTTTGGTCAACAATTTGCATTGCCCGTCTTGCACGACAAACGTTGAAGACACCCTTTCGGCTCTCCAGCCGCCTCCATTTTCCATTTCGACATCTATCATACGTCACGAGATCGAAATCGTGCACCCAGTTACGCTCAGTGCCGATCGCATCGTGCGCGCTCTCGAGGATGTTGCCTTCGAAGTTGACTGTCTCATACCCGATGCCGGCGAGGGTGCCAAAGAGGCCAATTCAGCAGAATACTCGAGCAGAAGCTCTCGTGGTAGCAAAGCCATCGCTCCGTCCAAACTACATATCTCAAAATGCGATGCCTGCCGTGCACAGTTTGAGTTATCGGCGACCACGTCTTCTACTGTACAGAAGGGGCCAATCTCCAACGAGAGGGAGCATCGTGGCCCGCATGATCGTCAGACAGAAGAAGAAGCTCTCGTGTCGGTTAAGGACGACCGCCTCATCGACTCTCGGGTGCGAGTGACACTGTCCGTCAGTGGAATGTCATGCAGCTCCTGTGTAAGCAAGATAACTGAAGCCTTACAAAGTGGACCATGGGTGCAATCGGCCGACGTGAATCTCTTAACAAGCATTGCTGTTGTCACGCTCATGGATAAGTCGCGTGTGAATGAGCTGCTCGAGACAGTCAGGGGAATAGGTTATTCCCCGGAAATGATCGAGTGTCAGGAGGTCCGACGCCAGCAGCTGTCGGATCCATCTGGAAGTGGAGATAGGTGGCGAGCCTCGTATGTTATCCAAGGTATGACCTGTAGCTCCTGCGTCGGGAAGGTGACCGACTCGCTGAAGCAGCACGAGTGGATCACCACCGTTGATGTGAACCTCGTCTCCGCCAGTGCGACTGTGGAGCTCTCTGGGAAAGATCATTTGCACGAAATTCCTGGCATTATCAAAGGCCTAGGTTATACGGCCACCCTCAGCGATGTCGAGAAAGCAACCCCTTCTAGCCAGCCCAGCTCGAAGCGGTCGATTACCATCCAGGTGGAGGGAATGCACTGTCCACAGTGCCCACAGCGGGTTCTCGAAGCCCTTTCCACTTACTCGGGCCAGCTGGAAGTGACCGCGCCTCCTAGCACAGCAGACCCTAAGGTTACCGTGAGCTATCTGCCACACTCGCCAAAATTCACCATCCGACATATCATGCGCACGATCGCTGATATAGATAATGCCTTTACTGTTTCTGTCTATCACCCTCCGAGTCTTGAGGAACGCTCCCAAGCGATGCATCGTCGGCATCAATGGCAAATTGCTCGCCGGCTGATTTTGGCTGTGATAGTTGCTATCCCGACTTTCATCATCGGGGTGGTGTACATGTCACTCGTCCCCCAAAATAACCCCGGTCGGATGTACCTCGAGCGACCTATGTGGTCCGGCGGAGCCTCACGTTCAGAGTGGGCACTCTTTATCATGTCAACTCCTGTGTATTTCTTCGCCGCGGACATCTTCCACCGCCGCATGCTCTTTGAGCTTAAGGCACTCTGGCGGCCTGGCAGCAAGACACCTATCTTGCGCAGATTCTATCGCTTTGGAAGCATGGATATGCTGATGTCGCTGGGCACCAGCATCGCCTACTTCTCCTCTATCGCTATCCTGGCCATCAATGCCTCACAGCCACCCGGTAGCCCTAGGGCTTCTACCGGCTCGTACTTTGATGCGGTCGTCTTTCTGACTATGTTCCTTATGATCGGCCGGCTGCTTGAGGCCTATAGCAAGGCCAAAACGGGAAATGCGGTCAGCCTTTTGGGCAAGCTTCGCCCGACAGAGGCCATACTGGTGGAACCGATCGAGACGGGTGGGCCCCCGTACTTTTTGAAACCTAACATAGTCCCAATCGACCAACTAGAGTTTGGAGACGTCGTGCGGGTGGCGAACGGAGCATCACCTCCATATGATGGACTGGTAGTCGAGGGAGAGTCGCAATTTGATGAGTCGAGCCTGACTGGGGAGTCGAGACCGGTTTCCAAGTCCATTGGAGATGAAGTCTTTTCGGGGACTGTCAATCAGGCAAACCCGGTCTTGGTCCGTGTTAGCCGTCTTTCAGGCAATTCGATGCTGGATCAGATCATCAACGCTGTTCGCCAGGGGCAGATCCGTCGAGCGCCAATCGAGCGCACGGCCGACTTGATTACCGGTTTCTTTGTCCCGGTCGTGACTCTGATTACGGTGTTAGACTGGCTGATTTGGTTGGGTCTTGGTGTCTCTGGCCGGTTGCCAGATTCCTGGAAGGGCGACACTCCGGGAGGCTGGGGTTTCTGGTCGTTGCAGTTCGCTATCGCAGTCTTCGTCATCGCATGCCCATGTGGTATCGGACTCGCTGCGCCAACGGCCCTGTTTGTTGGTGGAGGTCTCGCGGCTCGGCATGGAATTCTCGTCAAGGGCGGGGGTGAGGCCTTCCAAGAGGCCAGCCAGCTTGACTGCGTCGTCTTCGATAAAACCGGTACTATTACCGAGGGCGGTGAGCCATCTATTACTGACCATGAAATCATCGACATTGCGAACGCCGATCAGCTTTGGGGCGCCATGAAGGAGCTTGAACAGAACAGCAGTCACCCCATTGCTAGAGCAGTGGTGTCTTTTGCCAGCTCTCATGAAGCACCGGCCCTCCAAGCACTCAAGGTGGAAGAAATACCTGGAAAGGGTATGAAAGGCTCATTCGACGCTCTTCGTTCGGACTCATCTGTTATGGAAGTCATTGTGGGTAACGAGGCCTTGATGCATGATCATGGAATCGTCATTCCTTCAGCGAGTGCAGAAATATTGACAGCCTGGAAGCACCAGGCCAAGTCTGTGGTTTTAGTGGGGCAGAGAACACTCCCAGAACAAACCAGCACCGAAGCAGTCCCGTGGAAGCTCTCCGTCATGTTGGCAGTGGCCGACGCTATCCGGACCGATGCCAAGGGGACCGTTCACGCTATACAGGACCGGCACATCGCGGTGTGGATGATATCAGGAGACAACCCGACGACCGCATATGCGGTGGGTGGTATGGTCGGAATTCCGCCGGAGAACATTATCGCCGGCGTTCTACCCGAACAAAAAGCGGAAAAGATTCAATATCTCCAGAAAACTCTGCAGAAGAAATCGGGCTCTGGTCGGGCAATTGTCGCGATGGTTGGCGACGGGATAAACGATTCACCCGCCCTTACCGCGGCCGACGTTGGCATTGCCATCGGATCAGGGTCGGACATTGCAATCTCGGCCGCGGAGTTTGTCCTCGTGTCTTCTAGCCTTTCCTCTCTCCTTACACTCATCGATCTCAGCCGCGTCGTTTTCCGCAGAATCAAGTTCAACTTCGCCTGGGCCCTAGTTTACAACTGCGTTGCTATCCCGCTCGCGGCGGGAGTGCTTTATCCGATCGTCAGCAATGGCAGCCACGTTCGTTTGGATCCGGTGTGGGCCAGCCTCGCGATGGCATTGAGTAGTGTCAGCGTCATATCCAGCAGTCTTTTGATGAAGACTCGGCTGCCAATAGTCGGTTTTAGATCGGACGATTGAACTCTTCGGAAGCCAGGATTTTTTGCATTTGGCTTTTTTGGGGTTTGCCGTTTGCCCTTTCGACCTTTGGCTTTGGGCTTTTGCCCTTCGTGCGTGGTTGAGTGCATGGTGCTAAAACCTTTTAACTCACGTAGGTAATAGAGATGCACACCTCTAAACAATTAGTATATCTAACACGCACATAATCAACCCTAACTTACTTTTGGAAATAACTTTTCGTGTGTTCTTGTTTCCTGACATAAAACAATCAGTTCCGTTAGGAGATTGCTGACGTTGCCACCGACTCAACGATTGCGGATCTAGTCAGGTCTCAGGTGGGTTGCTTTGGTGGCTGGCCTATCGTCATTGGAGTAGGCTCGCTTTCATTCTGGCGGTTTGCTTGGTCATCGAATCTGGTTATATCGCCGATGCCCAAATTCGTCTCGAACAGGGGCCACTTTGCATAACGCTTTGATTATATCATGGAAACGGTCTTCCGCGGCAATCCGCTGGTGCGCCGCGAGACCGTGAACAACGCCTTGGCTCGATCCTTCCAATAAGATCAAAATCGGGACACGTGTCAGTGTATTCTGAATGGTAGTAGTTATAGACAGATCTATCGTCCTTGAGCCACTAGTGTTAATCCCTTTCAACCCTTCCGTCGCTTCAGTCGCGACATCAATAGATGCCAAGTGGGCTCCGAGAAGCGCAGCGCGACTCAGATGTAAAGTCCAGCTCGTTCACCTAGCTCGCAAGATTCGCACAATCACATTTAAATTCTTTTATATCAAGTCAAATATGATAACAAGTTACACAGCTAGGATAATACCCGAATTTGAAACTGATTTTTTGAGATGCCCACCGAAAATCTAGCCACGAAGGATCAGAACACAACATGAAGATGGAATGCCTCGCAGCCGAAGTAAAACAGGGCACTAATAGTGGTTTAGTTTGTTGGCTCAGCCACAATGCTTCCCCTCGTTTTGTGAGGTAAATGGATCCACGTCAGCCGTAAGACCGCAAGCATCCCCTCGCACGCCAATTCTCACTAATACAACTCCCAAACAGCAGGCACAATTTCATCACTCATTTTACGATGTCAAACCTTTTAGGCAAACTCGCGAATCTATTATCTGGGCAAAAGACGGCACCAGGCTCGCAACAGTCATCATTTTCTAGCAAGGTAGAATGCACGACACATGGCCATTGTCGGGACATAACGTCCCTTTCTTGGTGTACGCATTCTTGCGCGGAGCTGCGGCTCCGGTGTTGTGACCGCCGAGTGTCCGTGCGGGAATTAAGGGGTATCTTGGAACCTGTCCTCGCCCATGCTCGATTTTGTACATAGTTTCTCAATCAATCAGTTCATCCCGTTTAGGTTGATTCCGCCTGATCCTTATTCGCCAGAGTGTATACTAGCAGATACGATTTCATCACGTCTTGTTAAAAGCCCTATAGTATCGTGTTTGTTTTGGTAAGTTGCTGGAGATCCAGCTTGACGATGACTTCTGTTAACGCATTTTGCCATTAGGGAGGAGCCGTATCCTTGACCCTTGGAGCGTGAGTTATTGTGTTCTTCATCATATCTATGGCGAGAGTTTATTCAATAAGAATAGTAATTAACAGCGCTTTCACGGAATAGGTTATCGTGGGCTCGTACGGCCGCTCTATTTCTTCCTTTACCAACATGGGTTCCGGCCATCGCAACACTCATATCCCCGATTGCGGCACTCGTACTGTTAGCTACGCGATTTTGTTCCCCACCGTCAACTCCTCGCAACTGTCGATGGAGCAGAATATCCAGTATACTCAGTCAGATTCAAAACGTCATATCGACTATCGTGGCTACAGTAGCACTTGCGTACCTCTTTCCCGACAGGATTCTCTTCTGTAACCTAGATCAACAATGGCAGGGTTTCTTTCAATCCAAGAATTCGCACGCTATCCGCTCCATCCAAGATGAGTTCCGATGCTGTGGTCTTGGAAGCCTTCACGACAGGGCAGAAGGCCCTTCAAAGACCGGAACCACGGGGACAACGCGTGTGGTTGCAACTAGGATATCAGAGGAGTTGCTTCGCTCCTTGGAGAGAGCAGCAGCAGAATACATCTTGGATGATATTTGTTGCAGTCGTTTTTGTTTTCGGGGCCAAGGTGGGTTCACTGCCATACTGAGATTCGTGGTGTAATGGCTGATATTCTGCCACTCCGTACAGATCGCTTTCGTTCAGCTTTCCGGCTAACGAACGAGTTGGATGAGCACGCAATCAGGCAGCAGGCGACCCGATTACAAGCAAGTTTCACACCCGGGAGTACAGGACGAAGAGGACGAGGAGAACGGTGTCCACGAGGAGGCGCAGAGAGCATTCTTACCCCAGTCGAACACACAGAGCCGGAACGACTGGAAGGTAGACTATTTGCGGCGAAAAGCTGATGTCGAAATCGGGACTTCTGAAGCATGCGCAAAGAGTGCACGGAACTGTCTCCTGCTTACCTCTACCTGCTCTTGGTCTACCCCTCCCATAGACCGCCGATGTTTTTTGTTTCTCTCCTTAAATGTGTCTTCCAAGTGAGTCAAGCGTGTGCAACATGCAAATATCAGAGCGCACAATTGTTGATTTGAGGAAAGGCCGCAATGACCACTCGTAGCCAAGATATCTAATAACCAGTCATTGTTAACAGCCAGAAAGAGATTCGGAATCAACTGGTGCCATTTGACGAGAGTATCGAAGCTAAGGAGAGAAAGAAGGAAAGATCTAGGATGGCGGGAAACGCGTTCTGATACACGCTCTGATACAGACGCCATCGCTTATCATCCTGATTCGGAAATCCTTGTTCCCAAGTCCAACTCCACCAAGTCTCACCGTTCCGACTACCTTATTCGTAACAGTTCTCGTAGTAATAAATCCGGAGGAATAAATATGATTGACAAATTACAGCGCTACCTGCGCCGAATCTTTTACCACAGCGAGCATTCGAAATCTCCATCTATTCCGTCCAAGTGTCCCACGCCAATCACGGAGGCCAGAACTTCACTCAGTAGGCTGCTGCTAGGCTCTTCAGGAAAGTAGTCTTTTCCCGGCGGCTTATCTGGTACTTCGCCGCACTTCTCACAATCCTGAGAACTACCCTCATGAGCCTCGACTTGATGGTTTATCTCCACTGTGCTGGCTTTCCGCACCCACTTAGCATGTGTTGCGACGAAGAGAGAGGCAGAGCGGTTTACGAAGACACGGAAACCATTGCTCCCCAGAGCATCTTAGATGGGTCTCGTATACTCCACAGCTTTGTCGCCAGTCAGTCCAGCAATTAGCCGGCTCAACAAAGCGGAAATAATACGACATACTAGCTGAAAACGGCTTATGCAAAAGGAACAACTCAATATTGAGTGCTATAGAATAAGGACAGACATAGCGTTGAGGCTGCGTACAGCGGGGTAAATAGCATACTGAGATGGAAAGCGCACAGTGACGGACCAAGCCTTTCTGCTCCATCTGATCGTGGACCCAGGATGAAAGACATCGTCGAGGTAGCATTTCATTTCTACATGCGACAAGCCGAAAGTCAGCCATACTGGATATCACACTTCAGTGCCCGCCGCCAGAGCATGGGATATGCGTATGGAATATGCGTACGCCACAAGCCTTGCAGGAACAGTTGTTACCACAGGTGCAATTCTGGGAACCGGTGCAGTTGCAAGTCGATCCGCAAGTGCAGGCCATGATGATATGAAGACTCTTTATTTCTCTGAGATTTGTTTTGAGCGTAGATCCTGGGTATCAGAAGCAGTGCATATTACAGAATATAAGTCTGTAGAGATTAAACAGGCTGGGATATTTGCAGGGCTGGCGTGGATATATGAATGACGTCATCAATGTGTCAACATGACAACGTGGTTATCGTTACAAATCAGGCAGGTGCTGCTTGTGCTATGCATCATTGTTACTTAAGGGGGTTGGTTGCACTGACCCTCACCATAGACTTGGTACTGGATTAGTATTTGGTCTACTCCGTAGTCGGTAAATCAACTCACCGAGCGGGTCAGGGTAGATGAAGCTCCATCAACTGTAGATGGTAAGTTACCAGAAGCGGTGACAAAGCGGTCTTTTCAAAGTCGTCCGCAATCGGGTGCTTGGGCTTTTGTGGCGGTAACTAAATTAGATTGGCAGACAAGCTCCCGTTCTCCAAAAGGGTCTGAGATCACGTGCGCGCATTACCTTGTATGTAGACCTCGCCAAACGCGGGTTTGGGTTGGGTTTTCAATTTCCTTACCCGCCCATGGGCAACCCACCGCGGGTTTTGGCCTTGATGAACCCGCCCATGGGTTCTTGGCGGGTACCCGCGGGTTGCCCAAAATACCCAAAAACATGCATAAATCGTGGATAACCCTGATTAGTCATCTAGTGTAATTTTGGTCATTTATTTCTGTCACGCTTTTGAGTGGATATTACATTGAAACAATGAACGCCATCGACCTGGAAATATATATTCTCTACATGTAGAACACTGCTCCCATCGCCCTGCTTTACACAACTGAAGGGATTACAGGCCACATTGATGATTTTATGTAAATTTATCAATTGAGAATCTTTCGAGTGAGCTCAAAAATATCATCTTTAGTTCGATCATTTAAAATCAGTGATTTGGACCTTCTCAGTGTCCTCCCAAAGTCGTATTCATCTCCGGGCGGGTTGGGTTGGGTTGGGTTGGGTTTTGGGTACCCGCGGCTTTTACGCAACTCAGGAATAGATAGATCCAAACGCACGACGCGACTGAAACAAAATCCACAATCAAGTACTCAAGATGAAAAAAATCTCCCCTTCTTCCAATATCAGTGGCCTTTTACTTCAGTATGGCGTCTTCTTCCTCATCATCGCGATCAATACATCGGCCTTTCAGTCCACTGCTCTCTATTGAGCCGTCATCTGACGGCTTCTTGGATTCTGAAATTCAATCCTCCGTAAGAAAATGGTCCCTTCCACTAGCCTCTGAGTGTTGCGGCGTTATCTACATGTATACTAAGATGGACCGCAGCCTTTGACAGGACCCCGCAAAACCTACGACATAACTACTCGAAGACCTCCAGCGACACTCCGACGTGTGGGACCTCAGCACAGAAAGAAATGGATTGCGTACGAGTCGCATCTAGAGACAGAGTTTCTTGAATGGTGGAAGGAAACAGAGTACGGCCAAAAGCTGAATGGAGAAGGCCAATCCCAGATCAAATGGTCCACCGGATCGCGTCACGCTGATGTGTGGAAACACTTTGACCAGGTTGCTGATATTGATTCTGGGCGTCCTCGAGTCATCTGCCAGGCTTGTCTCACTGTGCTTGATCATCCACAGTATAAAGGGAATGGGACAAGCGCCATGAGTAGACACAAAAAGTCTAACACTTGTCGTAAAGGGAAGAAAAAGGGATTTAATCAGTCATTGATTTCGGATTCTTTGCAGAACCATTCCATGAGAGACTCACCCAGTGTCCACAGAGTGACAACATTTCAAATCGAGGAGCAGATATTGAAGACAATTACGTGTCTTCGTTTGCCTTTCCAGACGGTGGAGAACCCGGTGTTTCAGAGGCTACTCAGCCTTTTATATTCTGGTCCCAAAGAATTGGAACTCCCGTCAGCGAAGACCCTGCGAAGACGGCTCCGGGATGCAGTCAATTGCCAGCAAGAGTTACAGTTACAAGATCTGCCTGAAGATGCCAAGGTTTCCCTCGCTTTAGATTGTTGGACCAGTCCATTTCAGCAGGCATTCATGGCAATCACGGTTTATTTCATCGACAAAGATTGGAACTATAGGGAAATGCTCCTCGGCTTTGAGCCGTTGCACGGTCCTCATACAGGAAACAACCTTAGTGATGTTTTGCACCGGTTACTGGAGGAACGAAAACTTCTCGATCGTATTTTTAGCGTTACTACAGATAACGCTACCAACAACGACACCATGATACGCGCCTTGCAAGAGAGACTGCTCTCTATTGGAGCTATTAGCTCCAGGGAATCAATAGTCCGGGTTCCCTGCATGGCTCATGTGATCCAGCTTTGCCTGAAACAGCTACTGGGACATATCAGGGCAGCACCTAAGAATAAAGAAGTCAGAGCCTTTTGGTCCGACACCCAAGCGCACGGGTTGAAGGATTCGATCAATTATGGAGACGTGGCTCATACACTGACAAAGGTGAGCCAAGATATTCACCTTTTCAATATACTCAGAGCACTGACAGCATTAGATTCGATCCTTTGCGATCTTTGTCAACGCAAGCCCACAACGGCGTGATGCTTTTTTATGCCTCCAATCAGGTGGTACTCGGCTTTTTCCGTTACATGACGTTCAGACACGCTGGAATTCAACTTTTTTGATGCTTCGCCGAGCACGCCGGCTGAGAAATGTAATCGACAAATACTGCTGCGATCATGAATACTCGCAGCTCAAGGTTACCGACGTTGAATGGAGGCAAATTGACTACCTCGTTCATTTGACCAAACCGTTTTTTCAGTTCACCATGGCTCTGATGAAGACCAGAGACGTCACAATCCATAGTGTGTTCCTTGTGTATAGGAAACTACTGGAGCATATCGAACGGTCGAATCGAAGATTGAAGAGAAAGACAACACCCTGGAAGAAAGACATGTATGGCGCGTTGCTTGTGGCGAGGCAGAAGCTGAAAGAGTACTACGAAAAAACCTACCGCGACCACGGTTTTCTCTATGGCACTGGAACATTACTTGCCCCTCAGTATAAACTGAGTGCTTTTGATGATCGAGAGTACTCAACTTGCCATGAAGATACGTCAAAAAGGTACTGTGAATATTTGAGAGCATCTTTCACACAGTATCAGCAGCAGAACCCCGAGTTGCTATTCCGTACAGTCCAGCGATCTTCCAATTCGCATAGCACAGAGCTTGATCGGCTACTCGAGCCACCTGGTGCATCGATTTTCCATGAAGGAGTAGAGTATGACGAAGTGGACCAGTATCTTCGCGAAGGCACGAGCAATCAGTACAACACACTGGAACAACTGACTGACCTTGAATAGCCAATGTCCCTGTGTCGCCGCGACTTTATTGGAAAGAACACGAGCGCGAATTCCCAGTGCTGTCTCGGCTCGCACGAGACTTGCTTTCGGTCCCTGCCACCGGCGCGGGTGTAGAAAGGCTCTTCAATAGCGCACGAGACATTTGTCATTATCGCCGAGGGTCTCTTCACGAAGGGACCATTCAAGACTTGATGATGTACATGTGCTCAGAAAAGCTCACACTAGAGGGACAGCAATTGATTCGTCTGGAGAAACCGTTGGAGAGCGAGAGCCAAGAGGCACTTGAAGAGGATGAAGCGTTGAAGGCAATCGAAGAGGATGCAGAGCCGATCAGCGACAATGAGGAGATTGAAGAGAGCGAGAATCTCGAGGGTAACTCTGAGCCAGAGGAGACATACCAAGTGGAGTGTACGGTGGTAGAGACCGGCCGGAGCTCTATACACAGACATATTCACGAACCTGAACAAGAAGAAGAGAGTATGGAGGAAGACGTGGTTGATTACGACGAAGCAGATTTACTTCCGCCTCCAATCATGCAATTGAGTGATAGAAGCCAGAAGAGATCTTCTGGTCGGGTAACAATGCCCTCCAGCAGACTGCGAGGTTACGAGGTATACTAGTCTTTATAATTAGCCAATTTGATTTTTTCAAGCCCTTCATGTTCCTTTCCAAATATTCACAGCCAGAAGCTAGTAGTTACGCCATCGAAACAATTAGATAATCGAAAATTACTGCATAACTTAGTGTAAAATGATCAGTCAGCTTTGTTTGCTTTTTTGGGTAATCGCGGGTACCCATTTGGGTCTTGGGTTGGGTTTCCCGGATGACAACCCGCCCACGGGTTTGCTGACTAAGACCCAACCCGGCCCATGGGCTGGGTTTTCGCGGGCGGGTTTGGGCGGTGGGCGGGTTTTGGCGAGGCCTACTTGTATGCGTAGTACGGAGTACGTGCCTCGGGTACATTCCGACGGAAGGCCATCAGCGTGCGATTTATGCGCAATACTCTGGCCCGTTCCTAGCCCCTCGGTTGGGTTGCCAGACCCATGTTCGGGCAAGAAAGGTGATAAAAGACTTCATCAAACGATGGACGAGGTAGGCCTTGTCAAATTCCCAGATAGTCAGCAGCAGCTTCCTCGGAATGCCGCCCAAAGAATCTGAACGCGGTAATAGGGTGAGTTGGGCGTTTTCCAAAGCCTTCCCGCTGCATGTCAGGCCGCCTTACCTATGTCGAACCAACTCTCCGCAATCTGTCGACTTAGTGATTGACGAATGCAGGGTCATGGATTTTCACTCAGTCCAATTTGCCTTGTTGATCGCCGGCTTTATTCTAGGATCAGCATGACGCAAACGTAAGCATGCACTGTCGCTTTACTGGGAAAAACTGATCGGATTACGCCTTCCGAAAGAGTGCTAGTCTGTTTACTTAGCACCAATACATAAATGCAGCAAGAGCCATGTATATGGCGGTCAAGCAACTGCCATCATCTCGTATCTGTCTTTGAATTGCCCGCTGCAGAATCTTGAGTCTCTTTGACACATTCAAAAATGGCACTGGCACAGTCGTGTTCTCTAATGATGCTGATCGCGCTTTGGTTCGTTACCTTCACAGGTTCCTTTGCGTTGAACTCAAATGGTACAGTTCGCACTTACTTCGTAGGCGCTGTCGAAGAGGATTGGGATTACATGCCCACGTCAGTTTCCCGACCGTCGTGGAGTCGAGTTATGAGTCTAACGGATGTGGAATAGCGGAATGGATCTTATCAACGAGCAAAGAATAGCTGATTCACCCCAGGCAGCTGCTACTGCCGCTCAAAACGGCCAGCGTATTGGCCACCTTTACACAAAAGCAATGTTCCGAGAATTCACAGATGATACATTCGTCTCCCAGTCAGAGCGGCCTGAGGTAACCAGCCAATAATTTTGTATGCGATGCGTTCTAACCAGTTATCGCAGTGGCTGGGGATGCTGGGCCCTATCCTAAGAGCCGAAGTCGGTGACACACTCAGAGTCGTGTTTAAAAACATGGCATCGCATAATTACTCAATCCACCCTCACGGGCTCCGTTACACAAAGCCCAATGAAGGTTTGTACGGCCCGGAGCAGGTCTTTGGAGGGAACTCCGTGCCTCCAGGAGACACCTGGACTTACACATGGGAAGTCCCAGGTAAGTGTACAAACGACTCGCTAGATCGCAAATCATGTCGTAACTTACGCCATTTACAGAGCGCGCGGGGCCGGGGCCTATGGATCCCCCGTCTTTAGCATGGACCTATCATTCAGATGTCTCGGGTGCCCAGGACATATACAGCGGCTTGGTTGGGGCACTCATTGTTTATCGGCCTGGGGAACTTAGGAAGCACACACTGGACGTTCCAGCGCCAAAAAACTCTAACCTCACCGAAGAAGTTCTCACTCTCTTCATGATAGTCGACGAGAACAGATCATTCTATATCGATCAGAATACTCTAAGTCGGACAAACATCACCGCCGGTGAGCTGCAGGTCAACCGTTTCGATCCAGGTTTCCAGGAAAGCAATCTGAAGCACAGCATCAATGGGCGCCTTTTCGGTAACCTAGAGGGACTGAATCTTACAGTTGGCCGTCAGGCCCGCTGGCACGTCGTAAGTGTTCAACGTTACGGAATAGAGCTCGTCGTACATTCTGCTAACAACAGGTTATAGCAATCTTTGGGAAGTGTTGCTAACGCGCATACGCCTCACTGGCATGGCAACACCCTTTTGTGGGCCGGCCAGAGACTTGATGTAGTAGGTGCACCCCTCCTCCCCCGCTGCGGTGCCACCACCACTAATCAGCGTCCGTCTCTGCAGGTTTCTGTCCTCCCGGCGCAGACGAAGTCCCTCACTATGACCGTGGATAACCCAGGCGAATGGGTGCACCATTGCCAGGTAGTAAATCATCGAGCGAAGGGGATGATTACAAAATATCGTGCCCAGGAATAAGACAGTCCTTGCAAAAGAACTGGCTGCTTCGATCGCTGAATCAAGCGCGAATCTTGCAGCTGGCCTGTCATTATAGCGATAGATACGGCTTCCTTACGACGAACTGAAGGAACGTCATGCTAGACGTCAGGAGTAGGGAAAGACATCATGGAAATAATGTGCGACTTTGATCTTGTGTATTCTTCTTTTACATCTTCCATATCCTCTATTCTACTGAAGATTTCCTACTTCCTGCTTTTCCGCAGAAAGCCTCACGGACGAACCAACTAAATAAGACCGCAACGCAAAACCGACCAAGTCCCACATGTCAAAAAGCCCTACTACATTAGGTGATTAAATTGGGTCTTACTGGAAAAGCAGCACACAGTGCAAACATGCGGACACCAAGAAATTTTGTGCTCACCTTCCACCCCTCGGACATGTTTCCGTACTCCGTATATTAGTGGGACCTCGGCCTCAGCATACAGTACCCAGGTAACAATGGCAGTCTGGTCAACGGTAATGTCAAGTCCGCAGCCTTTGGCCCATTGCCATCGAACGGGGATAGTTCTTGACCAATATTAATCGGTGACACGAGGTACCCTCCCAGAATCGGTCGCTCTTCTAGAGACCGGTCCTCTGCACTGTGGGCAGGTTGCCTGCCTCTCAACCCATTTTTTGGAGACAACCTAAATGATACACATGCCCGCAAGGCAATCTTTTCGATCGATGTTCCTGTTTACGGCATGATGCTTGTGAATATTCAGGGGTTGCCCTCTCGCCGGAGGTAATATATCTTTCCTCCGCAGATTCATCGCACCACGGCAACATACGCTCATGACAAATGGCGCACAAATTTGCCTGTGCGACCTGTTCCGCGGTTGCATCAAAACATTGCCTGTTGATTTCTTGAACAGCATCTCGGTAGCGGAGGAGGTCACACAAGCGCGTTATGAGCGAGTGCGAAGTGACGAAAATATAGCTAGATATGATAGGGCGCTTGTACCAGACAAGACAGACAAGAAGATAGGATAGACTAGTAAGCAGTATTATGCATTCTGTGCACCCTATTAGCATCCGGACAAATCGGAAACGGAACTGAGAGTTTCTTTATAGCAAGATTACCTATTATCACGACCAGGACAGACACGCATCGCCATCCGCCCTTCCATTCTCCGGCTGCAGTCCCTACGGAGTTACTTTCAGTCGATGCCTGAATAGCCAACTGGGTAATCACTCCGCTCGCGAAGTCTGTTGATAGTTGCTCGCGGGTACTCGTGGCGGCCTCCTCAAGTAGTAAGAAAAAAGAGAGCCCAACTGATATGGCTGATAAAGACAAGACCGCATACTCGAACCCAAACATAATCCCTAGCTTTGTGTTGGCGGTTTGCTTGGCGGCGTGTAATGTGTAACCGACCATGGAGGACTCAAAAATTAGGAATAATAAGAGACCTGCGAGAACGCAAGCGTAAGGGCGAATTTGTGAATGCCGTTGTTGGCCGAGCGATTCCATTCTCCATTGCGTTATCCAGATCCACACCTTTCCCGCAAGGAGCGCTATTAACAAGAAGACGAATTCCAAGTCGACGTCTATGTCAAGGATGACCACTGTCAAAATCGATTCCAGAGAAGCTCCCACGAATCTTGTGTACAGCTCTTCGCTTTCTGCCGGATCGAATGGACCGTACAGGAAGTAGTGGAGTCGGGAAATAACAAGGGAGACGCACAGCAGGGTGGTATTCACGGTGATCTGTGTGTCGTCAGCTACCTTTGAACTGACATACTGTAGGTTGAATGCCCTGTTTCAGCTTAGGCCGCAAGACCTGATAATAATGATGACGCTGGTGGTAATCGCGCCTGGGGATTCTCCGAAAATCGGTTCCCAAAGTCGTGCCTACATCCCAGTATTCATACCGGCTAAATTGTTAATTTTAAGATATATGTGATTTCAATGTGGATTTATTTACAGTGGTGATCTACTCCGGACAGGATTTAGATTGGGGCAGATTACAAGTATGATCACTGATCAGCAGGTATGCAGCCTTTTGCTCCACAACACCAGGGTAATTACAGCCAATTGCAAACGCACAAGTAGCGCTAAACGCACAAATCGCGCAAAACGCATAATTCCCGCATTTATATGATTTTGCTAATATCGCTAACGGTAGACAATTCCGAACTACTCACTGAGTGATCTTGATCACTCACAGACTAGCCATCCCTTTCATTACTTATCTTGTTTCCCGGCCTTGCGCCGCTGGTGGCATGCGTACTATGTCTTCAATGCAATCACGATCTATAAGCGGTAGCTTTCTGTTTGTTTAGCTTTCTTTCCTTCGCCTATTGCATTTTATTTTTGCTCTACTGGCTTATATAATGTGCAGGCACGTGGGAAGATAGTGGTGCGTACTTAGGTTACTTTAGCAGAATTTACAACAAAAGATATAGGTAAATGATATATCTATCTCACAATATAAGCCAGACGAGATTGATTGTTATGGATTTATAGGGAGAGATGTCTCGACCGACCCCAGGATATATCAAACGGGAATATCCCACAAAAGTGTCTTAATCCGCCGGCCTCTCATGAAGCTCTTGATCTTCACGACAAACACCACAAAGGAGCAAGAGGAATGGAATCATGCACAGTAAAACAAATGCCACAAGAGTAAAAGCCCACCCACGATCCATTGCAAGTAACATGGGATTGATAGCGGCCGACGCTGCAGCCGAGAAAATGGAACGCACCAGATTGTTCGACGCTGTCGCAGCAGCTGGGTGAGAGGTATGCAGATCCACTAGTAAGGTAGAGGTGGAAATGAAGCCACCAGTCTGGCCTATGCCGATGAAAAATAGAAGCATCTCAGGCACCGCGAGAAATGCGCCGTATTGGAGCACCCAGCCAAATGCTAACACGGTCATGCTGCCCAACATAATGAGGGGGATAGTGATCATGCTACGGGCTTTTTTCACCGAGAGCGAATCATCACTTTGCTGTTGGGATGTGGCTCTCGTAGAGGCTATATTGCGGTAGTTCCAGTCTAGGAGTCGGCCCGTAATAACGGAGGCCACGATAGACCCGCTGCCCAGAGCGATGTAGCAGAAACCAATGCGAAGCATATCTAGGCCATACTGCCTGGTGTAAAGTTCCGTGATAGATGAGAGGACTGTCATATTTGCCCCCATGATGACGCCAGTAACCAGCAAGACGATGACCGAGTCCAGGTTAAACACGACCAGAAGAGGCTTAAGCGGATTAGGGAATCGAATTTTGTGTTTTATCCTTGGCGAGTCGCTGCCCAGGCGTCGATCACCATCCGAAGAAGAACGACTGGGGTTGGCCTCATCTCGGAAGGAGAGGTAGCGAATAAGGGGCTGATTCCATGGCTGAGCTGGGGAAGAGCCATCGTTGACTATACTTCGTGCTGTCTCCGGAAGGAAAAATAGGAGAGACAGGAAGAAGACGCAAGATGCAATGGTCAGGAACCAGAATATGGACCTCCAGCCTAGATACTGGGCGAGCAGGCCACCGATTACGGGCCCAATAGCTGGGGCCATAAAGTTGCCAGCCATGACGATACCCATCACCGAGCCACGCTCCTCTTTCGTGCTGACATCGACAACTGTGGCCGCAGATAGGGCAACAGTACTGCTGATTCCGGAGCTCTGCAAACATCGTAGTACAACCAGGGCAGCGTAGCTGTTCTGTACGGCGAGGCCGATATTAGAGGCGATATAGATGATGAAACAGATAATGTATGTGGGACGACGGCCGGTCTGATCGGCAAAACTGCCGAAAAACATGGGGGCGATTCCTTGGAAAATCTGATATATGAGCGTATCATATTAATGTGTGATCCCTTCATGAAATTGCGTGTAACGTAATTACCATGTAGCTGGTGACCGTCAGGTTGATCAGCGATGTCGACACCGTCAGGTCCTCGGCCAGAGCGTTGAGGGCCGGAAAGTAAATTTGCGCCGATAATGAAGAAAAGAAGCCCGCCCCAGCCGCTGTGAAGACGATATATCGCTTCTGCAGGGTGGTGAAGGAGCTATATTGCTGAGGCACGACCTCGGCAAGCGTCGATTCCGAAGTCATGGCAGTGGAACTTGGGTAGAGATCCGCAGAAAATTTATCGGCAATCGAGTCCTTGGGCGCTCTTTTCACTTCCTGCTGGACCTAGACTCCAGTCAATCAGCTAAATAAAGAAAGACCAACATTCGCACAAAGACGCAGGCATGAGTACACGTGTAAATGACCCCGCCGAAGCTTGTATGTTGTTTTGCGATCCTGTGGAAGCCCTCGTCAAGAATGATTGATCGAGGGCTCAAGAATGGGCCCCGATGGCCAAAGCCCCAACAACGAACTCTTCGAGGGATGAGAATAAGTCGCTACCTTGAGCTCTTAGCGGAGACTGCGAGGGTGTTCTATGCATAGGGGTTGGGGATATGAATCGAGTTCGTTCCAAGGGATAGAGCAGATCAGTTCGGGAGTCCTTTGAAACATGCTGACATACGTCCACGGAGCTGCAGGAACCCCTGGTGTGAAGTGCAGTATACTGGAGAAAGGTCCGCCAACTAGGTAAGGAGAAGCAGACGTGGCGGGGGAAGGAACAGTATAGTCAGATTTAGAACAAGACTATTTTGCGGATTATAATGCGCAACACCCCAGGGCTATTTACAACATGACCACGGAATCCTCTAGGCTCTAGCTGCTGAGTCCTCTTGCGGATATGAAATTCCCTGCTGCGGAACGCACGCTGGATGCGCACTCCCTGGTGCAGTAGAGGTAACTCCCCGGGGTCCTTTTCTAGCCTTTGTGAGGGTGCCTCGTAACACTGGGCGTTCGGGTTATCGACGTCGATCCTTGCGGGTTGGGTTCTCTGAGGCTTTTTTGCGCGAGGGTTGTCGGGACTGAATGATCGACCGGCCCCATCGATCTATCTGCCCTTGTCGACCCGGGCAAAGCTGGCACCATCTGGCCAGTGGAATGCGAACGCACGGTGACTTTTGCTAAGGGGCTTGACGTGATGCAAGCACAAGAAAGTTTTCCTGGAATGAGATGGTGCGCATAGGCAGCCATCAATAGGTGATAGACGCAAAGCTGAGACAATCCAGGGCTAGGAAGGCATAGGTCGTACAAATGGTCGAAAAGTACATAACGGGCTCGTACTCCGATTGAGTCAGGCTTGGCCAATCTATTCAACTGGAATTCTTAAATCTCTTCTTCAAGATCGCTCCATTCTCTCAGTACTTCGCAACAGCGGCAACTTTTGTCCCGGACTATAACGAAACACAATGACCTCCGGCAGCTTCGATCCATTGTCGTCGGTCACCGTCATCGGCGCTGGTCCCTGCGGATGTGCCTTTGCCGCCGACCTGGCCAGCCGTGGGAAGTGTGTCCTGCTCTACGGTCACCCCGACCACCGTGGTGCTATACCCATGATTGAGAGTAACGGCGGGTGGTTGAACGCAAGCGGAGAGATCAATGGCAGGTATCAGGTCAAAACTACCAGCGACCTGGATCTCGCTATTCAACACTCCAACTTCATCGTAACCACCGTTCCCTCATACGGACAAGACACTATACTCCAGATCCTCAGCCAATTTGACCTGCAACGTCACACCCTCATCGTCAACGTGGGCAACTTCTTCTACCTCGCCGCCCGCCAAAAGGTCAACGCCCTCGCCATCCTCGAAACTGACATCTCCCCCTACGCCGTCCGGATCATAGGCGACACGGTGTTCGTCAAGGGCGTCAAGAAAAGTCTGGCCATTTGGGCCTGGCCCCCCCCTCAGCTCAGGCCGAGCCACTGAAGCGTCACGCAGAGCTCGGTCGCCGCCGACAGGTCGAGTCGATCTTCTCGCAGAACCTGGTGTGGTGTCAGAACCTGCTTCAGGTCGGCCTGAACAACATTAACCCCGTCGTGCACTGCGCAGCGGCACTCATGAACGTGGGCTGGATCGAGGCTACCAAAGGTGACTTCTACTTCTACGCGCAGGGTATGTCGCCCTCCGTCTCGCGGGTGACGGAGAAGGTGGACGAGGAGCGCCTGGCTATTGCTCGCGCCTACGGGCTCGACCTCGTCTCCATCACAACATACATGAACCAGAACTACCAGCATGAGACGGAATTCGGTAATTACCATGAGTTCGCTGTGGGATCGGTTATCCACAACAAGACCAAGAGCGCGCCAACGACCATGAAGCACCGCTACCTTTTGGAGGATATCCTCTACGGGATGGTCCCTTGGTACGAGCTCGGTCTGAAGTGTGGTCTGGCGTCGCCGACTATCCGGTCTCTGATAGAGATCGCTTCGGTCGTGAGCGGCTTCGACTACCTCGAGACCGGGAGGACTCTGAAGGCAGCTGGTCTTGGCGAGGCCACCAAGGAGCAGGTTCTGATCGCCATGGGTGGGTCCGTCAACGAAGCTCCAGATGTGGTTTCTTCTCCGTCGGACGCTCCTGTCAACAAGACGCTTGATTCTCATGCTCCACTTCAGACATTGCAGTTGGCTGTTTGAGCATTCTGCTTTTCGAAACCAAACTCCGGTCACTATTAGCTATTATTGGAGGTCACGCGCAATACCACAAGCGGATTGAGTCTTCTGCCATCATCTGAGCTTCGATGAATCAGTCGCGACACTCACTAAGGATGTGCGTATCGCACTGTAACAAAGATAATATTTGTTCGGTCAGGAGGCATTGTTAGCCCTATATTAAGATATCTTGTTGTATAAAATCTAGAGTTTGTCTTGAGGCAGCCGGTCAATATACATTGAATTTTGTCATTTTGTCCACCATAAAGCTTAGGAGTAACGTCGCCGTACGAGAAGGAAACACACACTAAGACTTTAATGAACGTGTTGGGAATAAAAGCAAACCCAATCTCTGCTCCAAATAGCCATGAACTAATAGAAGAGGACGTACATGGGCTTTCTTGCCGTGGTTAGCGGCGCAGGTGGAAAGGCTGATTGAAATGCCAGTATCATGATCTCACCGGCCAGACTGTTCTACAACGACTGTATGTCTCCTGGAATACTGTGTAAAACTGGGAAACGAGTGTATAGACTAAGATTGTGGATATCTCCCGCTCACGCTGCGCATCTCGAGTCGCACTCTCACTACCTAAATAGCTTCCGGACCAATCAACCCATCCAGGAATCATAACGATGATCCCCCGATTCTTGAATCAAAAGGTTATCTCCAACGTATGCTTTCGACGCACAGGACACGTCTCGTTCACTTTCTTGTAGTTCCAAGTGGAATGGCACTATTCCGGGAGTGGCCTGTTGACCTGTCCGTAACGATGATACATTCTGGGTATTCAGGCAGTATCGCGAATGAGAACTCGTCCGCTTCATAAATTGCAGTTTCTTTACACGCTGCCATCTGCTTGGCAGAGGGAAGTCATCAGCAATTAGAAATCCAAGTCGCCGAAGTTGCTTCAGTATTTCAGCACTGTCAAGGTCCCCAGCATGTTCTATTGACACCCTCCGAATGGCCAACGATATTTTGACGTTTCTTGGTGGGGGATCGAGTTGTTGAAGAGATTCTTTGAGTAACGTCTCGCAACTGGAAACTCATTTTTAGCCATTCCATGCCCAAGTCAGCCATAACACTCTTACCGGCTACAATGAAGGTTGTGAACAAAAAAGCTGGTGAATGTTGAGGGAGCACCACGAGGAGCCATATGTAAAATATCGCGGAAGTGATACCACGTCTAGAGTACGATGAATATGAACCGAAAGCTTCGTTACGCAGCTGAGGAAATGGCTTTTAAAGTGACAAACTTCTTGGCCCTATCGGCCTTTGTTTGTCACGTGCGTTTGCAGGAGACTGAGCCTTTTTTGCGGATTCCGAATTACTGGTAAAAGTGCCGCAGTAATCGCCTCACCCCTCTTTTGACAAGCTAGCTAGACGCTTGAATCTTATTTGTTGTCAGTTTACGCCTCCACACTCCCCTCATTATCGGTAACATGTGTCAAGAAAGGGGCTGATAGATTACTGTCCCAGTATTCGACGCCGATCGATTCACGTGGCCTGATTATTCAGATCATATGACCCATTGACTTGCGTTCCAAAGAAATATTCCGTGAAGCCTTTGAATGACCTGCAGGCTAACCACTGAAGCACCCAGCACAGTATCGTCAAGGCTTTGCGCTCTTCATATATGCTGTTCAGTGTGCTAGCACATAACAGCATCAAGTCAACGCCACATAACTACCATCTGAACGATACCACACCAATACGGTCCAAGGGGTAATGTGATGTAAGGTGCTAGAATCAGCGAAAATAGCTCACCAAAGCTCAGAGGCTTTTTGACCAGCCACACAAACTAAGGTTTTAGTCTGTTGGCTCAGCCACAACGCCCCGCGTCCCTTCTTTTCGCGCTGGAAGAATAGGTCACATCAGCCATAAAACTGCTCGAGGATTCCCTTCGCATGCCAGTTCTCGCTCTTAAAATCCCCGAAAATTCGATCATAGCTTTTACACAATGTCCAACCTTTTAGGCAAGCTCACCAGTCAGATATCTGGACAGAAGACAACACCCGGCTCGCAACAGTCATCTTCTGGAATCCTACATAAGATCAGTGATGCTGTAACTGGCCTGAAGCACCCTCAGGATCACCAGAGCCAACCACCACCTAATGCCGGTTAGTTTCGTCCCATCCTGTCTACTAAGTGTAGCTAATAAGCAGCTACAGCAGGCCACGGCGGATACCAAGGTGGACAGGGAGGCTACGGAGGCAGCCACGGCGGTTATGATGGAGGCCACGGCGGATACCAAGGTGGACAGGGAGGCTACGGAGGCAGCCACGGCGGTTATGATGGAGGCCACGGCGGATACCAAGGTGGACAGGGAGGCTACGGAGGCAGCCACGGCGGTTATGATGGAGGCCACGGCGGATACCAAGGTGGACAGGGAGGCTACGGAGGCAGCCACGGCGGTTATGATGGAGGCCACGGCGGATACCAAGGTGGACAGGGAGGCTACGGAGGCAGCCACGGCGGTTATGATGGAGGCCACGGCGGATACCAAGGTGGACAGGGAGGCTACGGAGGCAGCCACGGCGGTTATGATGGAGGCCACGGCGGATACCAAGGTGGACAGGGAGGCCGCGGAGGCAGCCACGGTGGTCATTAGCGAGGCTGTAACCGCTTGTCACAGTGGTTACGATTTTGGTGCATCTTATTTGTTACAGAGAGTCTACTAACGACAGTTGTCTTTTTGTAAAGAGCATGTTGGCCTAATCAGATCAAACTTAATTCTTGCTTCAGCGCTTCACAATCTCTTTCCTTTTTCCCTCCTAAGATAGAGTTACTGAGAGGAAGTCTTTACACATATTTTGTATCTAATTTTAAGATATCTCTTAGAAGCCCTTTGATTATAAAATACTCCCTCTTGAATATCGCTATTACTATCTAATATATAGTAGGCCCTAGCAAATATAGATATTGGGCTTAGGCGGTATGTACCTTTTATACGGCGCACTATGTAGGACATACGTGGTAGCACGTTGAGGCGTACCCACAATAGGGCGATGTCATGTGGGTAAGCTGAAAGGCATGGATAGTTCTCTAGGCTCAAAACTAGCGTCGTCAAGTAGTCTTCTGCAAGAAAGCAGTTAGCCTTAGCAAAGTTGATCACTAGTAACTCGGTACGCCAATGCCACTATTCACGAAATCATCCGTCTGAAGTAGGTTGTCTTGATACGTTGTCTGCAGTAAAGCTTATTGTGAAGAATTGCGGCCGATCAGGAATCCCTAGGCTGCGAAGTCGAGCTTGCGACTTCCAATGTGGGGAAAAGGATAGTAGGTAAGGACTAATCGGGGACTTAGTTACTGGTTGCTTGCGTTAACGTTACTAATTAACTAACTAACTTAACTAACCTAGTTAGTTAGTTAGTTGTAACTTAGTAATAACTAACCAGCTGTGACGATTCACAAATGGTGACGTTTGATGCCTGGTGTTGATGCCTGCAGCAGCAGGCATCCCTCATGTATTTAAGTCGTCTCTTGGATCTCTCACACTCTCTCCCCTCTTTCCCTTCCCTATGCTTAGTTATTTCGTCAAATGCTACTACATTGGTTGTTTATCTTCCTCTCGTACCTGAGCGTAACAATTGGGTCCCCCCTCGCGACCCGCGACCCGGAGGCGTGTTCTAACCTACGACCCGCGAACCGACCCTCCACGACCCTGGCGACCCGCCAAGCCTGTATAACTCTGTCGATCTTACTATATTAGGAGTATTATACCGCTTACAAATTATGCGTTATTTACACTCGTCATAGTTTTGGTATAGTAACAACCCTATTATATATTGAATTATTAGGCTTTTATTGGTAAATAGTGTGACGATTCACATGTGGTGATGTTTGATGCCTGGTTTAATGCCTGCTGCCGCAGGCATCCCTCATGTATTTATATCGTCTCTCGTCCTCTCGCACTCTCTCCTTCTTTCCTTCCCTGTAACGGGCCAGAGCCCGGCAGTGAAACCATGTGCCATGGCCTTCAACATCGCCTTAGGCAGAAAGGATTCTAGACGATTCTATCGTGAAGATCCCACCAGAGACGACGCCGATCCTCCCAGTCCGTTGACAGCGAAGCATTCTAAACGATTCCAAAGGATTCCGTCAGAGACCGAGCCGATGCGCATAAGAGGCGGGACTGATTCTCTTCCTTTTCGATTCCTTTTCGATTCCTTTTCTCTTCCCTTCTCAAGATTGTCGTAAACTGCATGTTGGCCTAGCTCTTATTGAATAAATATTGCTACAGCCCTTCACATTCCCCATGCTTAGTTATTTCGTCAAATGCTACTACATTGGTTGTTTATCTTCCTTTCGTACCTGAGCGTAACAAATAGTATATAGTATAGGATAATTATATTATATTAAAAATATTAGAGCTATACTACTGGTAGAAGTGTGGTAAAAATAAGAAATAGAATTTTTTACTTTTGACGTTCAAAGATATATTTTGGCTCATGCGGTAGCACTACCACTTTTTACCAAGAACACAAAAAAACTCTGGGTGGCTTAAGCTTGCACTTAGGAAAGCGTACATGCTAAAATTTTAAGTAAAAATAACTCTTGGTGGTTGAAATAGGGGAATAAAACATTTGGCACTTTAATATGATGTATCAAGCTGAGAAGTGGTACATTTTACCACTAAGGGCTGGTTGATTCAGCGACTACCCACACCTCCGTAGTTACAACTCTCGTAGATATAAAAATCTATTTCAATTTTATTATTAAAATTAAGTTCTAATTCACGTAGCTACTATGGCTACAGCTGGAATTTACTGGTGAGATCATCTCGGTAAACCAGGTCCGTTCGGAATACCCGCTTCGTAACAAGCCGTCTAACGTTAGCCCCGGAGCGGATGAGACGCCTTCAACAGCGTTCTCCTGGCGAGTCCTTCAATCAACTCGTTCAATTGGTACCCTCAGTACTAGTATGTACAGAAATCCTGTGGCTCAACATTATGTTTTTAAGGTTGGCCCCCCGGCCAAAAAAAACCGCTGGCTCGCTTGTGAAATTACATTACGAAGAGCTAACCGAATCCGGCATGTGACGCACCAGGTCATGGTAACATGCAATTCCGGCCACGGTGGTCCAGTGACGTAATTTCAGTGGTTAACTTACCAGCGTCCTTAACCTAACATTAAAATGGCCCAGACCGCCAATTTCAGCGGACGCTCAGCTGGGATGTTCAGCAACCCCGTTGTCCTACAGTGCAGCAACATTCGGCTTCTTACAACATCACCGCAGACAACATAATGTCGTTCTCGCACGCCAGCATCCGGCCGCTTTATGGCCGCTTTATGAAACTGATAGGTTCTGGCCAGATTTTGGAGAGTCATTGGTATTGCCCTCCACGGTACCGAACGCATTTAAAGCATGGCACTAATATCAGACAGCTCGCCGTGAATATCCTTCTGCTTTGCGGCTTTCTCGTTGTTTTTTGGTTACATCGCCTCGTATACGGCCCATTCGACGCCGCAGAAAGCGAAGAGCTATATGCAAAATTTCTTACTGCCACACTTGAATTCACGTTGATGGTTAATTTCTTCGAAACAGACATCGACCTCGAGTTTATATTGTCATTTGTATGGTTACTAGCGGGAAGTACGTGGGTTTGGATAGGAAATTGGAGAGTTGAGTCGCTCAGCCAACAGCCATGTACGCGGCTACGTATCTACGAGCGCATCTTGATTGGGATTTCAATATCGTTGATTTTTGAACTGCTCACGATTACTTATATAATCGCCGCCCTGAGGCGGGACAGCAACGTGGAACTGATGACTATGTTAGCGTTCGAACATGCAGTCTTAACCCTATCCGCCGTGTCCACGACATTCGCTTTTGTTATACTTCTCGCAGAGGCCACAAATAGTACACGAGGAGTGGAATTCAGAGCTTCTGGCAGGACTTACTCAATGGCAAGTGGAATGTTGGTTGAAAATGATGACGGTAGCCTCACAAAGAAGAAGCGGCGATGGGTGCTCTGTTTCGAAGTCATAACAGGTAAGATGTGATTTGGTGGTCAATCGGTCCTTTTTAGTTCCTTCTCCCTTCTTAGTTTATCGATTGCTGATAAATTTAACAGAGTGCATAATTCTCGTGCTCAGCCTGTCCTACATTTATTTCTGTTTGTCGTACACAACCGATCTATCATCACACGTCACATACTCTTCACCTTCCAGTCGCTAATGACACGTATCCGCGGAATCCTTCAACGCCGAATCGCTCTTCGAGCAATTAGCGACATATGTTCTGACGCTACCGCCGAGCAGATCAATAAATCACATTTATGTATCATTTGTCTCGAGAGTATGTGGGAGTGGCAGCCGAATAACACAATGGAAGATGTGATTCCGAGCCGCAGGAATGCAACACGAAGATATACGCAAGCCATGTCTCTAGCGCAGAGGGTTCAGCCAAAAAGACTTCCTTGTGGACATATACTGCATTGGGGCTGTCTTCAGAGATGGTTCGAAAGAGAGGTCATATGCCCACTTTGTCGACGACCTGTCTTGAAAAAAAGACGCGAATAGCACAAAAAATGTTCAGACTTGCAACGACCTTGTAATGAGTCATGAATGAAAGCCGACATGGCTCGCTCAAAATTTCGAAGAGACGCTTCCAAATAAATCGGCCTATTTCTGATATCCGTAACGACAAAATCTATTCGGGTATCAGAAGGGAAGAAGAGGCGCGAGATAAAGACACCCGTGCGGTCGAATTTCCTCCAGACTTAACTCTTGGAGTTGGGGGAAGTCAACCCCAGAGAATGCGCTTGAGGTAAAGTCGGTTCACTGAGTCGTGAGTGTCACATCCGTCTCGACTCGGATCGGCTGAGAAAGAGAGGTGTGGCAGCGATCAACAAGGCGAAAACGTGTGTTAGGTTGCAGTCGCCTTCGCCCTTCTGCCTCTTCTAGCGCCTGTCTCTCTTCCTCTTCACAGCGTTCTGCCGCTTCTTGGAGCCTTTGTTGTTCTTCAAGCTGAGGTCGTAATTCGGCGATTGTTTGCTCCATCCCTTGTCAAGATTGTATTCAGTAGATAATCGAACGATACAAATTGAAATCAACAGTAGGGGCCCGCCGTCTGGCGAGGGGAACGGACTGTCACGGGAAAATGCGTATTCGAATGTTTACCAGCTTACTCACCCCTTGGTTCAAAGTTTATTGGTGCCTCAGCCGTCATAACGCTTTGGCCTTAGTTTGGATTTCAGAGTCAAAATATACGCCGACTTGATCTAGATTGGCCTCGTCAGTACATATTCGATCCTCCTTCCAAATTCTCAGCAAGTACAGTCTCCGTAGCGAGATCACTATCTCAACATCACCAGCTACAACACCTAGTTTCATGCCTACATATGTTGTCTTCCCCATGTCAAACCAGAGCCTCTTGCTACACGCATCACGCTATGCCCATCCATAAGGATCCCGGCGCACTCGACCTCTCAGTCAAGACTTGCCCAGTCCAGCCAGAACCAGTAGTGCCACATTCATCACGGCGAGGAGCAGCCACGCGAGCACAGAAACTACGGAAACAACAAGGTGGTTTCGCATTGGGATTTCTTCCACTAGAACCTCGTTATGGCGTTCGCCAGAGTGCTCCGTTCGAACAGTCATATAGCGATTGAAGCATGTGAAATAGATCAGTGGCGCAGAAACAAAGGGCAGAATGACGCTCAGAACGACCTGGCTCGCATTGAGAGTCTGGGTCAAACCCTCCCTGCCAACGGCTCCCGCAATTATGATACTTGGGATGATACTGATAGAACGGGTGATGAGCCTTCGGAGCCAGGGTCGAATGCTCCAGTTCAACATCCCTTCGCTCACCATCTGGCCCGCCATAGTGCAGATAATACCAGCAGAGATGCCTGATAGCAGCAACGCTAGGGCAAAAATAAAGCCAGCGGCTGGTGCGATGGACTGAGTCAGGAGGGTATGGATACCGAAGAGGTCAGCGCTGCTGCTATTGGCAATGTCGGACAGGGAAGCGCCGGCGACGATAAGGATAGCACTGTTGACAAAGAGAGCGAATGTAAATAGCGTCAGGATCAACTCGATGATCGAATACTTCATGCAACCGCGAATTGCGTGGATCGTTGGGCGGTATTTCATTTGGGGGTCGTCGTCGCTTCCTAGGGCTACCGTGGACTCAACATAGCCAGCATTGACATCGAATTCCTTTAGGCGAGACTGCACAATGCCACTACCAAGGAAGAGCGAGTGCGGCATAACCGTGGCACCAAGAATTCCACAACTTTGGTAGAGGCTGCAGATTATTTCAGTTAGTGGGGTTAATTATAGTTCGAAAGTTACTCAGGAAGATAATAATTCTAAGAACTCACCCCTGCCCTTGAACCACTGAGGCTGATGGTAAATAGCCCCGAAAGACTTCCCCGACAGTTTGGTTCCTAATAAGGGAGAGTTGAATGCAAAAGCATACGACAACACCTAAGACAAGGGCTACAACGAAGAGCTCGAACAGGCGTAGCCCCAACATTGACCCATTCGGTCGACAGAAGATGAGTAAGAAGAGAACATCGGCCAAGGTGATAGCACATCCAGCTACCAAAGGGATTCTTAGGAGCAAGTTCAGTGCAATCGCGGATCCAACTACCTAGCGAAGTCATGAGCACCACATTGATAATACGATAGATATCACACTTACCTCGGCAATATCTGTTGCGATTATCGCCGCTTCCGCAAATATATATAAAGTAATCACTAGCCATCGTGGGAGATGCTCACGGCAATTCTCTGCCAGATTAAGGCCAGTCACCGTGCCCAGTTTGATACATAAGGATTGCAGAAGGATCGCCACCAAATTGGACAAGAGAACGACAAACAGCAAGGAATACTTGTATGATGCACCTGCGGCAATATCTGTGGCGTAGTTTCCTGGATCGATGTAGGCCACTGCGATGAGAAACCCGGGCCCAATAAAACGGACAAAATTGGCCACTTCCCGAACGCAGTACATAGCGGAAGAGGTCAAGATGGTTTGGAAAGGATGGCGAGGTGAATCGCTGGCCCTCGAGGGAGGTTTACTCCCCGAGCCCACAGCGACCATGTCGCGGTCCAGGGCATTCTCCATTCCCGGATCTTTGCGCTCAGGACTGTACGGTCCATGATCGATAGACATCCCGTCGTCCCCCGCTGCACCACTGCTGGCTGCATGCTTGCGGTGGACCTTAGAATTAGCGATGCCGTTGAAGTCGTTCCGAGTAGAGGTGTCAGGGCTGAAAAGCGGCGGGTTCTGATTCCAACCGGAGTGCTCGAGCGTGTCGTCAGTGCGTGAGGGGCAATTCATGGTGTTCTGTAATAGAGACGAGAGATAAATTCGGTGATACGTAAGATAGGTAATTGTACTGAGCCGCGAAAGGAAGGTGTTAAATGGTTAGTGTCGTGTGATCAAGACCATCAGCACCAACAGTCTGCTTCTTTTGTGTGAGTTCTGCCTGTATTTATGCCCACCCAGCCTCTCGATCTTAATACTGTTGGACCGTCTGCAGTTGCGTTCGCCGGGAGTTCTGTGGTCTCACGAGTCACGAGTACCTTGAAGGTTTCGAAACCAGCAAATGTCCGAATTATTGAGTTTCTGGAGCGGAACACCAATAACGCGAGCAGCAGTGGGTCCATATACGTGGCCTTGGAGGAACAAGGCCTTTGCCACATTTTGTAGCCTAGTACGGAGTACTATGTAATCTTGGCCGGAGAAAGTACTTCCTGCTCCGGGTCTCCACCTGCCCTGCTGCGTTCCGACGGAAACCCACTGAGAGTTCGGCTGACCACTACGGACTTACAGTCACGTCGCAAGCATCAGTGGTAGCTGAGTCAAATGCCGAGTCGATTGCCGAGTCGCAGTCATCCTGTCTCGGGGACTCTTCGTGGAGGCATGTAGAGAGTGTTATTTTTCTTACGTTGTGCTGGCATCACGATCGTCGCATTTCGCATTTGCACTTTCCATTTAATGAGTCCTCAGGCTTTCTATGGCCCGTAGTCTGTTCTAGGGTAGGCCGCTTGCTGGTGAATTACGATATCGTGAGCTAACCGAATGCGGCATGTGACCCGCTAAGCCATGGTAATGTGCAATTCTGGCCTGCTTTTCGACATCGGAAGAACACCCCTCGCCGCTCACTGCTCATCGATAGCAGGGGAGATATACGTGCAATGTCGTACTAATCGTCATAACCGGACGCCCAAAGTCGCACTAGTTCCCAGTTTATACTAAACCCTCCCTAAGATCGTGCGTTAGCGGTAGGTGAGTAAGCCCGCTATTACAGTGTTGCCACGGCGGTCTAATGACGCAATTTCAGTACCAGAGTCCTTAACCTGACTTTACGGTGTACAAGGGTCTGGACGGCTGATTTCAGCGGACACTCAGTTGGATGTTCAGCAACCCCGTTGTCCTACAGTGCAGCAACATTCGGCTTCTTACAACATCACCGCAGACAACATAATGTCGTTCTCGCACGCCAGCATCCGGCCGCTTTATGGCCGCTTTATGAAACTGATAGGTTCTGGCCAGATTTTGGAGAGTCATTGGTATTGCCCTCCACGGTACCGAACGCATTTAAAGCATGGCACTAATATCAGACAGCTCGCCGTGAATATCCTTCTGCTTTGCGGCTTTCTCGTTGTTTTTTGGTTACATCGCCTCGTATACGGCCCATTCGACGCCGCAGAAAGCGAAGAGCTATATGCAAAATTTCTTGCTGCCACACTTGAATTCACGTTGATGGTTAATTTCTTCGAAACAGACATCGACCTCGAGTTTATATTGTCGTTTGTCTGGTTACTGGCGGGAAGTACGTGGGTTCGGATAGGAAATTGGAGAGTTGAGTCGCTCAGCCAACAGCCATGTACGCAGCTGCGTATCTACGAGCGCATCTTGATCGGGATTTCGATATCGTTGATTTTTGAACTGCTCACAGTTACTTATATAATCGCCGCCCTAAAGCGGGGCAGCAACACAGAGCTGATGACTATGCTGGCGTTCGAACATGCAGTCTTGGCCCTATCCGCCGTGTCTACAACATTCTCTTTTGTTATACTTCTCGCAGAGGCCACAAGCAGTGCACGAGAGGTGGAACTCAGAGCTTCCGGCAGGACTTTGTCAATGGCAACTTATATGTTGGTTGAAAATGATGACGATAGCCTAACAAAGAAGAAGCGGCGATGGGTGCTCCGTTTCAAGGCCATAATAGGTGAGATGTCCTTTGGTGGTCAATTAGTCATTTCTAGTTCCTCCTCACTTCCTAGTCTATTGATTGCTGATAAAATTAACAGAGTGCATAGTTCTTGTGCTTAGCCTGTCCTACATTTATTTCTGTTTTGTCGTACACAACCGAGCTATCGTCACTCGTCACGTATTCTTCACTTTCCAGTCGATAATGACAAGTATCCGCGCAATCCTTCAACGCCGAATCGCTCTTCGAGTAATCAGCGACACATGTTGTGACGCTACTGTCGAGCAGATCAATCAATCACATTTATGTGTCATTTGTCTCGAGAGTATGGGGGAGTGGCAGCCGAATAGTGTAATTTTGAACCGCAGGAATGCAACACGAAGACATACGCAAGCTATGTCTCGAGCGCAGGCGGTTCCGCCAAAAAGACTCCCTTGTGGACATATACTGCATTGGCTGTGTCTTCAGAGATGGTTCGAAAGAGAGGTCATATGCCCACTTTGTCGACGATCTGTCTGGAAAAAACGACGCGAATAGCACATAAAATGTACAGACTTGTAATTATCTTGCAATGAGTCATGGATGAAAGCCAGCATGATGTTTAAAAAGGTAGGGTAATTATATGATTGATATCAAGGTGGTTGTACGGTTCTTGGTGTGAGTAGAGATAGCACTCGAATGGTTGCACTCGGGCTCATTACCTGTTATAAATCCAAAAGGGTCACCTACTTTAGTTTTAATTCTAATGGAATCACGTGTTATAGCTTGAGTTGTTCTGGTCTCTAAGGGGATACAAGAGTCTATACCTATACATATAAAGTCCAAGGTGACTCGAAATAAACTTCGTTTTCTGCAGAAATGAATTTCCGATGTTGCGGGGTCGTCCCTGAGCAGCAGCAGCCTCATATCAAAACAGTCCACGCTGTAGCGTGTCGCATGGAATACGAGCTACAAGGATATTTGTCCACAATAGCGTTCCGCCCGGTACGAGGTGCGCGAATATACGTTATGACCACGGCTTCCCCGTTGTTGTTCCCTACTGCATCCAATTTCGTCCTTGATTTCCTTGAAGATTCCCAAACTTACGTATTTACCTCGACTCACTCGCATACTACATCTTGGGACTACAAGCTGGACCATTACGCTGACCAAATTCCAATGACTGCCACTGCCACTGAGTCCCATGCGGAAACGGCCGAGGAAATGCCGTTGTTAGTGTACAACACCGTCAATACTCTGGAAGACCACATCGTCACGTATTGTGCGAATACGAAAAAAGACCCCTCAAAGAAAGCTTCCTACGAACCCAGCCCGTTCAGCCTAGCAGTGGCGAACGTAGCCGCGCCGCTCTACTTGTATACCTCGCTGAAAGGCAAATCTGATCTGTGGGACAAGCTCCTAGCAAAGGTGCCGGACGACCTGTTGCTGAGCAATCCGAGCCTAGACACCAGCTGCGGCCGAGGCCTACTTTAGGATGCAATCTCTGCTCTGAATAGCCTCTTTGGTTCCCTTTCTGGTGTCATTACTTCAGCTAATGGCGGGCCACCTATCCTAACAACTTGGAGTCTTCCTTGGTTTAATCAGCTTATGTTTCGCAGGTCCATCATCCATCTGTATGAGCGAAGTAGTCGGGTGGTGTAGAAGTCATGCACCAAGACAAGACATGGTGACCACATCGTCACGGTACGACGATTGACGTAATCAGCTCGCTCCTACCGAAATCCATGTATGCAGGGAGAGAGGAGAGAGAGAGAGTACTGTAGATCCAGATGACAGCTCGTTTGTAGATAGTCACCTGGCTATTTCTTTACTAGGTTAATTCAATTGGAACTTGTTGGTCGACTACAGTAACTATTGCGTCCCGTAACCTCGAAATCGATATTAACTAGAAGCTTTCGCAGGGACGAATTATCCGTCATTCCGACAAGGCAACTGGCCTCCACGCTTCACTGAAACAGAAGGAAATCCAGGAGTCATGGCTGTCGGTACACTCAAATAGCCCGGGAGACTCCATCGACCTGGCCTCTGCGGACCGTCTTCCCCTTCTCTCTGATAGCTTAGAAAATAGCCTCGTAGGAAAGCGAGGGCTCCGCAACTGCGACAACACTCTGTTCCTCGAGGCTGTTCGCGATAGACTTTAAACCTGAAAAGCATTAGCACCGAATCAGCGTGGGGCATTCTCGAACGTAACGCGAAAATCCCGCAGCTACCTACTCCTTCACCAGCTCTATGCGATAATTAAAGACCTGAATCAGAAAACAGCAGACTTACATTATCTTGAATGTTTACACTGTACTCAGCTTTCAAACTCCCTGTCTCTCAACATGACGTGCGAAAAATGCCCTTCGGGAGAGCCGGTCCCGGACCATGACCAGCCTCTTGTTCGACGCCTGCTCCGTATATGCACAACGTTTCTACCAGAGGGATCCGCTCTGCTTTTGTCTTCTTGCTGCTGGCTGCCGGTACTTTTTTCTCACCTGTTTCATTCCAAGGCGTATGTACTGAGTTTTTAGACGGCCCTCGATTTGCTCTTCGCAGGATCAGTGACCGCTGCTGGCGTGGAGTACCTTCGGAATGCTCTCCTAGCGACTTCTATCGTAGGCCTTGTCTGGGGAGTGCGGCGCGAAGGCTTCAGTCGCCGAATGGTGTGGCGAATTGTGGTTTGCGTTGCGTTGTCGGTGTGGGCACAGTATAATCGCCAGGCGCAGGCGGCGCGGAAACCTGGATCGCATAGTTGCCATTGAGGCTTAAAAATCTCAAGCAGATAAGGCTTCGCTTAAACTCATTCGTGTTGTGCAATTTTATGTGGATTCATCCTTTGCTTTTGTGAAATAATCCAGAGACAAGCAGTTATCGAGTAGACTACGTGGCTACAAACACGCTTCTTAGCTTGAGGGATCTTGAATCTTGAAGGAATATAATGTATTGAACGGCCCGACTGTTAAGATGTTTTGTATAACAACAAAGGACGACTTGGTCACCGCAACTTTACAGAAAGCCCATTCCCACCATCTACTGCTTGTTCAATTTCTTATTCCGGAAGCCGACCAAATGCAACCGAGTTCTCATGAGCAGACTACTGCAGATGACACTGACACTGCTCAAAGCCATGGCAAGACTCGCCCACACCGGGTCCAAACGAACATGCTTCCCGTTACTCACAATGGGATAGAAGACACCGGCAGCCACAGGCACGGCAACACAGTTGTAAATTAAAGCCCAGACAAAATTGAACTTGATGCGGCGGAATACCACGCGACTCAGGTCGATGAGGGTCAGAAGCGACGTCAGACCGGAAGAGACAAGTACGAATTCCGCCGCGGAGATAGCAATGTCCGAGCCGGATCCAATGGCAATGCCAACGTCGGCAGCTGTCAGTGCGGGAGAATCATTGATACCATCTCCAACCATGGCCACGATCGCTCGCTTTGTATTGGGGGCCGACAGGCCGCCGAACCAGCCAGAACGGTCTGGCTTTTGTAGGACGCGTTGCAGGTAGCGCACTTTCTCTGCCTTTTGCTCTGGGAGGACGCCTGCAATGATGTTATCCGGCGGGATTCCAACGATCTTGCCAACGGCGTTGGCAGTTGTTGGATTGTCTCCGGAGATCATCCAGACATCAACTCCCCGGTTACGAAGGGCACAGAGAACGCCCTTGGCCTCTGGGCGGACCGGGTCAGCGACAGCCAGCATGATAGACAATTTCCAGGGAATGGAAGCATCAGCAGCCTGAGCACGAGTGCCAACCAAAACGACTGATTTAGCCTCGTGCTTCCATGTCATGAGTGTCTCCAGGTTGGCTGAAGAGAGGACGATGTTGTGATCCTGCATCAGCGCCTCATTACCGATGATCACTTCAAGAACTGTCTTGGTGTCTTGGTCGCGAAGGGTGAAAACACCCTTAAGACCTTTGCCTGGGATTTCGTTTGCCGAGACAGTCTTCAGAGCTGAAGGCTTCTGAGTAGTGGCGAAAGCGACCATCGCCTTGGCGATAGGATGACTGCTGCTATGTTCGAGCTCCAAAACCGCACCCCAGACGTCAGCGATGTTATTGCCCTGGTAAGCAACCTCATGGTTAGTGATCGATGGTTCTCCACCCTCGGTGATCGTCCCAGTCTTATCGAAGACAACGCAATCGAGCTGACTAGCCTCCTGGAAGGCTTCACCGCCTCCCTTGACGAGGATACCGTGCTGAGCGGCCAATCCACCACCCACAAACAAAGCTGTTGGAGCAGCAAGTCCAATTCCACAGGGGCAGGCAACGACAAAGACAGAGATAGCGAACTGCAACGACCAGAACTCCCATCCCCCAGGGCCGTCTTGCCACGCTTCTGGCAGTCGGCCTGAAAGGCCAAGGGCCAACCAGATCAACCAATCGGTAACAGCTATCAAAGTCACAACTGGAACGAAATAGCTTGTGAGAAGGTCCGCTGTCCGCTCGATAGGGGCTCTTCGAATCTGGCCCTCACGCACGGCACCAATGACTTGGTCGAGCATCGAGTCACCGGAGAGACGAGTAATCTTGATCGTGACAGGACCGGCTTGATTAATAGTTCCAGAGAATACTTCATCACCGACCGACTTCTCCACCGGAAGGGATTCGCCCGTTAAACTTGATTCATCAAAGCGGGAGGTTCCAGTAATAATAGTTCCATCATAGGGGGGGAAGCACCGTTGGCCACTCGAACTAGGTCACCAAACTCCAGCTGGTCAATTGGAACGGTATATGTTGTCTCCGAGTTGTCTCCATGTGCCGGCGTGATTAGAAGCGCTTCCGTAGGGCGCAATTTGCCAAGTAATCCGACTGCATCACCGGCCTTAGCCTTGCTGTAGGCTTCAAGCAAGCGACCAATCATCAAGAACATAGTCAGGAAGACGACAGAGTCGAAAAAAGTTTCGGTATGGCGCATTTTCATCAATTCGGCTGGTTGGGTGGCATTAATGACGAGAACAGCGATCGAAGCGAAGTAGGCAATTGAAGTACCCAAGGACATAAGCATATCCATACTTCCGAAACGGAGAAATCGGCGAAGAACCGGAGTTTTGCTTCCTGGTCGCCAGAGAGCCACGAGCTCATGCATTGTCTTGCGGTGAAAGAGCCCAGCGGAATAGAAGTACACCGGGGTGGCCATGATGAAAAGAGCCCACTCTATGCGCGTTGCCTGCCCAGCCCACATAGGTTCACTCAAAAATATCTTTCCGGGGTTATTAGCAGAGACTAACGACATATAGACGATACCGATGACGAAGGTGGGAATCGCGACCAAAACAGCGAGGATTAAGCGCCTGGCAATAGACCACTGGTGTCGACGATGCATAGCCTGTGAACGTTCCTCCAAAGTAGGTGGATGATACACTGACACTGTAAAGGCCTTATCAACGTCAGCGATGGTGCGCAGGATGTTGCGAATAGTTCGTTTCGGTATTTCGGGAAGATAGCGAATCTTAAGCCGGGGCCGTCGGGAGGTGGGCAGCTCCAACAGCGTGACCTCATCGCCGTACGCGCTGGCTAAGGCATCGACAATTCTCTGGGAACACTGTTCACAATGTATGCCGTCGATCTGAATCTGAATCTCACGCTCCGAAATTGACGAGCTGCATGAGATCTGACTCTCGACGTCACTCAGGGTGGCCTTGTAGCCCAACTCGCCGATGATTTTAGCAATGTCTTCCAGGTGATCTTTGCCAACGTACTCGACTGTGGCACTGCCGGACACAAGATTGACATCGACCTTGGTGGTCCATTCGTGCTGATTCAGCGTGTCGATAATCTTACCAACGCAAGAGCTGCAACTCATTCCTTCGATGATATAAGATGCGCGCCATACGTCGTCCACCGGCGCAGATCGTGGAGCGGGTCTTTGGGGTCGAATCTCCTCGGTGTCGACCACCTCTACCTCATATCCAGATTCCCGAATAGTTTCGAGTATCTCGTCCATATGTGCGCTGTCAGCGAGGACCACGACTGCACTACTAGTCAAGAGGTTCACATCCACTGACAGAATCCAGGGTCGGCCTTGGAAGGCGCCTGTGATTTTGCCCACACAGGAACTGCACGACATGCCACTGATCGCCAGGGAGATACGATACTTCACTCCAGTCAGACGATCATCTATGACAGAGGTCAACATTTCATCGCTAGATCGCGTGGTCGTCGATGTGCCGTTGGGCGAAAACTTCAAAGCTGCCAGTTGGGCTTTACAGGCCTCACATCGACGAATATGCGTTTCTGACTGGGAATGGACATCGTAGTGGTCGCGGTCGCGGTCGCTCTTGGAGGTCGACCTAGAGGTGTAGTCGTGTGCTTCGATATCGCCATCATGAAAGACTGACGGCAAGACGCTGTCCAATTCGAAGCCGGCATCTGTGAGGGTACGCGCGATGCGAGATGCACTCAAAGTGATGGGATGGACGACCTTGATTTCGTGGAGGACGATGGATGTTGAGACGGAGAACGGCGCAGGTCTGAGGGCGGACAGAATTTCTTGCACAGTTGCAACACAGGATGGACAGTGTAAATTGTCCACGAGAATGACGGTAAGCCTCGACTGAGGCGGGGATGGTAGCTCGCTCATGCTCAGGAAGTGGGATTAGCTGAGTTGAATTATCCCAAGTCCCAGAATATTAAAAAATATGTATGTGGATATGAATGACAAGAGGGCGGGAGAAGAGGCGGAAGAGGGAATTATATGGAGTGATGTGAACTAATGATTGCGTCCGTCCAGAGGCAAATGTTGACTCTAGCTTGAGCACAATGGAAGCAAGAGCAGTAATCCTCGTGACGCTAACGCGATATTCACGCAGAACTCAAAGAAATCCCCACTTGACTGGATTGGGTAGCCACAAAGTCCGAGCTATGTGGGTCCCGAAAACCTGGATGTGGCTGCGGGATTTGTGCGTCGTCAGACCCGACGTACATGACGTTCCAATAAAACTTTAGGCTGTCCCCCTGTCAGCATTCATGTTATTGTTCCTGGTAGTATCAACTTTTGCGGGCTTTTTACGGAGTAGATAAACATGAAGTAATTACTACAGTGATCCACTCTCAGGGCAGGTCCTAGGTAAACCTAGAAGATGTGAGCACACGTCTAGATAGATGGATACTTCCAATAAAGTAGATAATTTTGCGGGGCTACGAATGATGGATGCAGATGCTTGAGATATCACACTTGAACGATTTTCAACTACTGGTAGCAAGTGGAAGGAATGAATGTATGGGAGAAATACTATCAGTACTAGTCTACTAGAGCTCCATAAAAGCTTGATGATACATGAATCATGTAAGAAAATCGAGGCGGGATTTCGCGTTCTAAACAGTCTGAGCAGCTCCGTCAGCTTCACCGCTGCGGACCTTCTTTCCCTTCGCCTTGATGGCGCCCAACACGGCTTCAAAAGAAAGGCAATGCTCAGCCACGACGAAGACGGCCTGTTCTTCAAGGTTGATGTCGAGCTTCTTCACTCCTGCACAACACAATATCCAGAAAATGTTAGAGTTGAGCAGTGGTGAAAAGGCTGGGTTACGAACCGCTGAGTGCGTTGAGGGCTTCCTGGACGGCCGATACACAGCCACCGCACGCCATCTGAACGTTGATCTTGTATTCGTGATCCAGAGAAGTGTTGCAGCACATTTTGAAGTTGATAATTTGAACGAGCAGGGGGCTTGGATGGAGAGAAGAAAAAGAGTAGACAACGCCAACGAGTGAGACTGGGAGAAGGGTTGAGATTTAGGAACTCACGAGGACATTGACGCTCCTTTTATGTTTCACGAGATATCTAGCCACCCTGAGTTCTCTGATGGTATGGCATTCTATTCAATATAGCTGGATTGCGAATCCGACCCGCTGCGCGAATTGTGCGTTTCTCGGGCCAACCACATCCACCAACTCGTACACTGCTTACAGTAGAATTCGAAAACAGTTTACCCCCAGACACTCACGCTTTGCTTCTCGGCCCGTACCCGAAACCACGCTAATCCGTATTTGGTTATTTTAATAAAAACAAATCTTTAGCCGTATCAAGGTATGGAATGTACTAGGATGTCTTGTCCGGTGAGTCATTGTAAATTACCGTATAGGCCCGTGGAATGTTCTAGGGAGACATCTCGATGGAGTGGGGGAGATCTGGCGATCTGGCTTGATCCGTGCCCACTCGCCTTCTTCCATTCCCCGTACATGTAGCCCTCGTCTCTATTTATCTACTTCTTACATGACAAAGGCTGTGCTACTTTTGCAAAAGACTAACCCCGGTAGGCTCATCTGGTTCTCGTTTATGCTTCCCATGGCTCTTGCTCCCTACCGTCGCTGTCATTTGTCGTTGGGTGTCTACCCGCAGCTGGTACCGCCCACACGCTGACAGACTTCCAAGGTTTTTGATCTTTTACTGTATGCTTCTATAGATATGAACGGCAGCCCGTACCACGATGAAGAGCTTGAACCGTGGGAACAGGATTCACAATATTCCCCACCTACCCCCGGATACTTCCGAAACCCTGATGCTACACAGTCCAACTGTAGTCCCTCCCCATCAATCCTACTTGATGACGAGCCTGACACCGCAAGCCAACATCAACAAAAAACTATACCTCTCCTTCGGGAATCTGAATGGGAAAATGACAGGATCTACGACGAAGATCCGCCAAGCTGTGTCCACTATTTCATAGAATGGCGAGTCACCCTCAACAACAAGGCTGTAGTAAAGGATACGGAAGAAGACCTTGTATTGGCCCCAAGCGACTACTGGCGGTTGTTTCTGGAAGAGAAGCTGCAAAACGTCCTTCGAGAGAAGTCTCCCGCAACAAGAGGGTCAGGGTCGATGACACTGCGATTGTTGTGTCAGTCAATGACCGTTCCCAGCGTGATCTGACCAAGCGCTTCAACAAAACCGATATTATCTGGGCTCCTATCGAGAAACAGCTGCGGATGTGGTCGAGTCATTTCCGTCGGGGAAAGAGACTCACGCTGAGGGTTTGTTTCAACTACGTAGAGGATTCCGCTTCTCCATCCGCTGGACGGAAAGGGGAAAAGAGAGGTAAATCTTCTGTCACACGGAGGATGCTTGACGACCGAGATGCGCAGCTAGATGCCGAAGAAAATGCATGCGGACAACAAGCAGTTTGGCGCCGCGTTTATGACTTGATGAGATGTGATTCAGCGGCATGCCACTTGGGCCCCTACTGCTGGCTAGATCCAAGGGGTAAGAAGCATTATCGACTCCGAACGCAAACTCTCAGGCGTCTGGTTACCTATGCCGAGAAAGGTGGTGTCCTGGAGACGCACAAAGATGTTCCAGATGAAATTCGGGATGAGCTCTACATGGAGGATCAGCAGAAGCAGGAGAAAGAAAAGCGCAAAGGTTGTAATGTTTTCAGCGGCGAAACGCCTTATCCGCCTATTAACATCAATGTTCACCCATCACACTCTCCTGGATTGACCACAACGGCTCCGGCTGTTGATTCAGCGGTGCTGAAAGGTGTGGTTTCATTGAAGATTCCCGGATTCAAAGACGTAGCCGTCAAAGAATACGGTGAGTGGCTTGCTTGCATCAAATGTATCCAATGATACCCTCAAGGCTGGATTCAGACAAGCGTGCGATATAACGCTGTCAGATGGCTTTGAACTTGAGCACATCTACAGAGATCAAAATCCCGAATTCTTCGTCGGCAAGGGAATCAAGCCCGGCATTGCCCGGAGTTTCGTAGAGAACATTCGTGAATGGGTTGAAAACGTGAAGAACGCAATCCCCGTTATTGAAATGGTATAGAAAAATGGTTTGGCGTTCGGTATTGGCATTTTGGGGTACGAGTTGAATATATTTGTCTTATTAGATGATATGGCCCTACCGCGCGCGATCTTCAGTTTATTTGGACAGATGAGTGCAACTGAATGCAATATTCCGACCACTAATGTCTAAAAAAAAGTGAGAGCGCCAACCAAAAAAGAAAAAAAAAAAAAAAACTGACTCTGTCTTTTGCAAGCCATACTGTGGAAATGCCACCCCATCCTAACTTGCGATGTATCTTGTAACGATCATTTTCAAAATTATCTCCAAGGTTGACGGGATGGTATCCTCCAGGTTGATATTTTAACAATGACTCCTGTGTATAAAGAAGGTTGCTTTAGCAGTAAAGAGATAAATCCATTTTAGAACGCAAAGCAGGACAAGAGCAGGGAGGCGTTTGTGGGAGAGGCGAAAGTTGCAATTTGAGAAGTCGCGATGCATTCGGGGTAAATTTGCTTGCCAAGTTGGATGACTAGCCATACTTAGTGGCGTGGCCATGTCTTGGCGCCCTGGGTGATTGGATTATGGCATACCGCTTTGGGCCCTCATAGCCGCCCGCATAAAATGACTGCATCACTGAATATTGAGTGTTTTTGAAACTGGTTCTTGTGGTCCAATGAATTCTGGTTCTTATCTTAAAAATAGATTTTCATGTGTCTTAATAATTGATTTAAACGCTTAGTTACCGATATGCATTTTTGCGCGTTGTACTGACACCGTTTTTGTTTGATCAAGTGCTCGCCCAAGTGTAATCGGCACTATTTGGCCGGCTCCGTTGACCAACACTAAACATATAAAATTGCGGGTACATCACCAGAGCTAAAAGCAATCTATTATTAACGAATATACCCATTGACCACCGCATAAACAACAACACTGTGTTCAGCATTGCCTAGCTTTTGCTCACAATGTCTGTTCAAGTCATTTATGTACATATGATTCAGACTGTGATCAAAACTTCCCATGGGAAGCACGCGTGGAGACTGATGAGCCCATTTCTGAGAGATCAGTTGTACCAGACGGATCAATGCAGATCGCGTTCAGCAGCTCGGCGCGGAATGAGCTGGTCGGGTTTGGAGTGGCGATCGAGAAACAACCACCCCGCTATCGGAAAGTGAGACTGAAGACCTTGTCCGTCACGTTGAGCGCGAGAACAGAGCAAAATCCATTTTCCGCGGAGCTGGCGGCAATGGCGCATACACTGAAGACACTCGTGGGATTGAAAGATTTTCGGATCACACTGATCACGAGCAACAAAGCCGCGGCTCTCACGTTGAAGAACCCGCGACAACAGTCGGGCCAGGAATTTGTCTGTCAAATCTACAAGCTGACGAGCAGAATGCAGAGGCATGGAAATCAGATCAGCGTCCGGTGGATCCCCACTAGCGAAGACAACAAACTACTAAGGCTGGCGAAAGAGCAGGCGAGAGCTGCGACGCAAGAATATGCCATCCCGCAAGAACAGGTCCCCAAAATGAAATCAACGACTCTCAAGATTGCGCGTGCCCAAGCAGTCCCCAAAAGCGAGTTGCCCGAGAATGTAGGGAGACACTCCCGACGAGTGGACACAGCACTCCCAGGGAAACACACGCGACAGCTGTATAACCGATTAACGTGGAAAGAGGCGAGCGTGCTGGCCCAGCTCCGCACGGGTATGGCAAGACTCAATGGATATCTCTTTCGAATCAATGCCGCTGAGACGGATCAATGTGCATGTGGACAAGCAAGAGAGACGGTGGACCACTTTCTCTTTCGATGTCGGAAGTGGACCGCGCACCGGACAGAAATGCTGCAATCTACCCACACTCACCGAAGTAATACCTCCTTCTTCTTGGGTGGAAAATCGCCTTCCGATGACCAGAAGTGGACGCCGAATTTGGATGCAGTGCGAGCCTCAATACGATTTGCGATCGCTACGGGCCGACTTGAGGCCACTTAACCTTGCCCACGAACGGACAAAATCACCATCTTACTAACCCCAACCCCCTGCGACAGACGGTAGACGCGCTTCAACTGCCGAAGATAGGACGTTGAACACTTGGAGAAGCGCCTTCAAGCCAGTCTACTAACCAATACTAACCTACAGGGACCCGCTATGAGATTGGAAATTGATAAGGCAAATACGGAAGGAAATACTGTATGGGCTCCAAGGAGACACGGCTGTTACCCAAACATGCATGTACTGGTAGATTAGTGATAGTTGCCCTTTCGGCTCAGCCGCCGGGCGTTAATGAATTGTGTGTGTGTGTGTAACTAAGACTGGAGTTGGGCCTTTATCACTTCACGCACTTCCATCACATACCTCCTCGCTACAATTCCTCCCATATCATGTATCGAACAGGGCTTCTACTTCATTCCGGGCTTTACTATGACTCGTTATTAGATATCTTGGCTTCGAGTGGTCATTGTGGTCTTTTCTCAAATCAATAATTGTACGATCAGATATTAGCATGCTAGACGATAAGGCGTGTGCAGAGCTGGAGTCATTTACTCAGATTAAGATGGACCAGTTGAAGGCATATAAGGAGGAGTGTACTGCTCGTTTGTCTTCAGAGCTGTAGCGATATTGTCTGATCTTCCATTGATGTCATTTTTGTTCCTACAGCCATTATCGTGCTTAAGAATCTCTCGCCATCTAAGTATGCTCAAGAAGATAAGATTTTCAGTAGGCTGGAGTTATTAGTCCGGCTGAAGCCCTCTCTGGCTAGAGTCGCCAGACTGTAGACTCTGGTAGGATTGAAGTTCTATAGCTGACTAAGACGGGACCCAACCGAAGGAGATGGCAGTATCCTAACACAGTTAGATGCCCCAAGAAAATCAGTGGTTGGTGATCGTACTGGCGGTGGTGGGATGTCTGGAATGTGTTCGGCAAGCTATGCATTGAAAACCCTTGAGATTCAAGCATTGAGAGGGAAGCAGGATGAACAGGCCAAGTGGAAGTCCGATCCTCCGAACTCGAAAGCTTTGCATCTTGAGCGCGTACGAAGACGGGTCGGTAAAGAGAAGCGAAAAAGTGTTGAAAGATGAAAATGTCGCAGGTCGGTTCTTAAACGATGACTCACTCCCAAATAGCAGGTTCTAGATTAGTCCCCCCTTTTGCTGATCAGCATCACGTGCAGCTCCTAACACATCGGCCACCCCCGGCCGACTCCCTCCCACCTTATACCAAGAATTTTCTTTGCCCCTACTGTTCCTCCAACCAGGATGATTTCATTGATGCCATTTACAGTACCAGGCATTTATACTAGCCCCTCCGCCAATATCGATCTGCCCCGCTATCTGGTTTCGGTTGGATATTTTCTGTTTTTCTGGTCGATATTCGGTCTGCTGCTTTGTGTCAATACGGGCTCCTACATTCTCCAGCGGCATTCAATCACAATCATTCGCGTGCAGTGTACTGTACTGTAACACACAAGACCAATCAATTATGGAATTTGAGTGGTGAGCCCCCTCGGCAGTGCATTGCTTATTCCATTCAGCTGTATAATGGTTGTGCAAAATGTTGATCCCTTTTCCCATTGACCACCAGTTGTCCACCCTAAAACCAACCGCCCATCCGCCTATATCGCGTGCTTCCCACGTGCGACGTTTAACATGTTAAGTAATTGTCGGTTCAATGCCTCCAGGCAGGCAGCCGACCAGCACCATGACTCAGGTAAGGGCCATCGGATGCGTAGGATCGCCGTTACCTCTCCGTTGGGCGGTCAAGCTAGGCGTAGCTCGCAGTCCCATTTGGCTCTCCAGCACATTGACTGGCGAGAAGAAGGACGCGAGACGAGAACGCTCACGATGGGATCCACCTGGTCCGCAAAACGATAGCATATGAAGTTGTTCCCAAGACCAGCCCATAGGAAGGCTTTCGCACAGGGCTTTCTGCACAACAAATACTGTTTCTTGCTGTCCTGCAGCCTGCAGCGCTTCTTTAAAAGGGGACAACCAAACTTATGCGTCACTGTAGTTGCCTGGTTGCCTTGTGCTAGCATTTGATTGGCCTTTTTGTCACTGATTGACCCACTGGTTGGTACCATTTTATACCACGTAACTCCGTACTCCGTATACAAACACGGCACGCGGATGCTGCAGCACATCCATTCTAGGTCAGCGAAGTCTCTCCTGTACAACAAATAGTAATTGTTCATACTCTTCCACATCGTAAGTGGTTCTTGCGGTGGCTCGGGAGCAGGTAGCAACCTATCGCACCCATATATCGCACCACATAGCGAAAGCGATCTTTTCTTTAGGCAAACAAAGTAAACGTGATTACTGTGATACTGTAATAAAGAGCACAGTCATAGGGAATGAATCAACGCTGGCTACCTAGTCTCTCGAGCACCACTTAGTCTCTGCGACATTCTGCCGTGTCCTACCTGGGGCGGTTACAGTAAGGTGCGAAATCTTGTCTTCATAACCTAAATCGACACAAGACCACGCTTTTTTTTTTGAGAAAATAACGTCCTTCTATCGAAGGCTCACATATTCAGCTTCTCTTGGTCGGATTTCAGGACTTGTAACTTCCGGAAGGCGGGATCACTACCTAAACACTCTCTTTCATTGATTCTCGGCGTGCGTACAGTCAATCCATTCCATTTACTGCGGTATCGCATTGACCAAGGACAACGTAGCCCATTATGTGTACAATTCTTCTCGGTGGCCTGCCGGTTAAGAATATGAACTATAGCTCGAAATCAAAAGCCTGGTCAATGATGTAAGGTTTAAATGATTTCTGCATTCGCCCTGGGGAGTCACGACGACTGTTCGCGAATGCACGTGATCTACAGTCTAGAAGCACGCGCAACGTTATTCGATCAGTGCAAAAGGAAAGACCTTTCTACTTGATTTTACAATAGTCCAGTAACCTCAGGCAAGGATTCTGTGAAAGCATGATGATAAGCTCATTTGTTCGATGTAGCTCGCTCTAATATACGCTGCTGCTCTGCGGGAGTACTGACAGGCTCGCCGACAGGACTCAAATACATTATGCAAAATGTCGAGGATTGTAAGACTCAGGTTCTCCGATCTAATCCGATCGCTCGGAATGGAGCGGAGGCTGTGGTGCTCGTTGGGTGGGTTGAATAATTTCTGTTTGAGACCTGGGAGGTCCCAAACTATTAGGAGATGCACCGCCTGATGTGGAGGTCCCTTGGCTACCCTAAACCATTTTTGAACGGTCAAGTGCGTTGGACATTTGGTGACAATGCCACCATTCCCTCAGTTGGCCAAAATTTTTGGAACCTTTTGTGAACGGGTTAACCGATTCACATCTCTGTATAATTTTGGTCGATTTCATTTACGGCCATATTAGTCTATTTTTTGCGGTTAGCAAAGGCAATTGTAACCCGTTTTCACCAAGTTTATTTCTGGCACGGTTTGGTTGGAACCACAAGGTATGGCGGTTTCACCGCCTGGTTGAGCCTCCCTCCGGTAAATTGGTCTGTTCTGCAAGTTCTGCAAGTCAAAGAAGCAAAATGCTGGCAGACAACTGCGACCTTCACACTGGCGGAGTTTTGCAGGCCATCGGCTGCCTCGTTCTCAGTGCGCTAGCCGCAATAAGAATTGCGCGCCTGATTCAGAAAGATCGTTGCCAACATGATGTAGATTCTCTGGTCTCATTTAAACGCAAAACCCTTGGGAAGTCGCGGGGACAATGGTCAGGAGGTAGTACACAACGGCGCTCGTAACGGATGCCGCTGCTCTGCTCCAAAAGGGCGAGCGAAGATTGACAACTTCGGTGAACAGCAACGGTAAGAACGGTCATGAATATTTGGACTTGCGCGGACCTTGCGCTAATTGCGCAAGCACAGGAGAATATTCAGACTGCGTTCTCAGGATCTCAGAACCAGACCCAGTTCACTTCGTCAGCTGCCTAGCAATATCAAAATAGCGGGATTCATAGTGGTTCCTGCCGGCTTCCTTGCCAATAGATCATCGTCCATATCCCCCAATGCAGCTGAACGGGAGACTGGTGACTCCGAATTGATAGATCTTATCGGAGTCGGATGACCTGCTCACTCGCGATGCGATCCTTTATGTTTCTCACGCTTTACTATTGACGTGTCTATCTACGGAGTACCGAGAAAGATCATTCTTTTGTTCACCCGGCAAAATGGCCCTAGTTGTTCTAGCACAATCAACTAACTTAAGCACTCGTCCGCACATTTGTGTTCTTTAATCATCACCTCGTAATTTTGCATTTGCTCACCCTCAAATGCTCACAGTTGACGCGTTATTGTCTGTCGACGAAATAACGATACAGTAAATGTAAACGCTCTTGGAAAGAACAATTGAAGTTAATCAAAGTTGACTACCCCGTTATACGAAGGAATGGGCACCGCATTTTACCCTATTATAATTTCATAGACAGACATCGACAGATTCAACTGTGCCTATTTGAGGATGATTATTTGTAACATGATAAGATAGTTAAAATTAACTACGATATGGTGGCTGAAGACCACAAATGTGGCTGGCGGGTGGCTGGTTTGTTTTGAACTGGCCAGAACCCAAGCCAGCCTCCAGGCCATATGACGAAATGGACGATCTTCCCGCAGGAAAACGCATCAATATTGCGCATTGTACGGAGTAGAAAAATGAGTCTGAACACAAGTTGAATTTCGGTCAAGTGCCTTGCATGCCTAAATAAACTGATGCAGTCAGGAATAAACTGTCAAACACTTGGGTACTGTCTCCTGTATACCGTTAACCATCAACGCAGAGATTCCAACGCTCAATTTGAGCAATGAAAGTTTTATGGGGGCCAACGAAACTGTGACCAAACTTGACCAAGGGTGGCGGTTGAAACGGAGTGCAAGAATATCAGGACCTTTGTTTAACTGTATTGCTAATTCTGGACGAAGAAAAATAGAACAGCGATGAAATTTGACCACCTTTTACAACGCGATTCAACAGGTCTTGGTGTTGCAACAGAAGGAAACAGTGAAGTTGTCGAAGTTTCAACGCACTCTGCTGTTCAAAAATGGCATCTGGTATGTGTGAAATAATTGGCTAGCTAAGAAAGCGTCCCAACAATAGGCATGGGTCACGTGCATTTGGTATTACCTGGAAGCCCCCCGGTCAGGGCGGTCGCAGCCAGACCAGAAATCTTTTCAACCTACTATCTCCGCTCTATCCCGAGCAATCGGGCTACACCGGAGATCCCGGCCCTATGATCCTCCTGCACTGTTAAGGAAATACACGAGTGCACAATAAGTGGAGGACACGGACCCACACCGCGGATTTGTGTTCCCCTGAACGCGAGGAAGCCATCTTTTGCTTTCTCGCGCTACGTCTTGTATCTAGAGTCAACTCTATTGTAGTTGTCCTAGTATTGATTATCCAGTCTTGAACCCACTGTCCTCATCCACGGATACGTGAGATCCCTCACCCTCACTCGTCCCAAGTTGATTACGGATATAAAACCTACTACCAACCTGGGTTTAGTGGTACTCGTATTAGGGACGATTGTGGACGGTTGAGCAAAGACTTGATTGGCTTAGTTGCCCCACCTCTTCCAGATTGGTCACCTCCTCGGCAGAAAGCCGACTGAGAATCAATTCCAAGGACGGTGTTTAGGCACAGTACGGAGTAAAATAGCCGCAATCTTCCCCAGAACAAACCAGCGGGATAACATCCCTTGCTTGGTGTACGCATTCTTGCGTTGGCCTGCGGCTCCGGTGTGGTGTTTTCTAACTAGACTATCTACATCTATCTACATGAATCAATTGACTTTTGCTTTTCGAGCATGACCTGTGCCCATTATTTTTCTTTTTTCTAAAGAGCTAAATCGTGAAGCCACAAGAGGCGTGGTTCCTAGTGTTACCTCCAGCCCCATTGAGGAAATATCGATCCTAAGGCTGGGAGGATTAATTCTATTTTTAACCGTCCATTTGCTGATTATTTGCAGTTATCTCGCCCTCGAGTGTGACGTCATCTTCAGATTGTGCAATATCGCTCTTTCCAGCCCGTTCCAAGTCCTTTTCTGTGACTAAATTTGGGGTCGGATAGTAAGAGCCCTTGGAGTGTCAGCGTTCTTTTCCTTCCGGCCAAAAGATCTGTAACCTACTAGCTGTGTGCCAAGGAACCCCCAAAACCCTGAACTATCCGACAGGAGAAACACTTGGCCCGTCTCCCGAAGCCGGATACCCAAACAAACGTCTGCGTCACACATCTTACTATATTCACAAGCTTTTTTCATCAGGTTGGATTTGCGACGGCCTTGTTTTTGGCGCCTTGCCTTATTTTGCGAGTAAAGTTTAGATCGGGAGGTGGTTGTAGCAGTCATTGGGAGTTAGTGGCCGATTGTATACCCGAGGTGCTAGCCAAGTCTAATGATAATCTTACCGCGAGAAATAGACGAGAGCGTTCTCTTTAAGTCGTAACGTCTTTGACAAAAAGTCGATTTCAATGAAGGGATTTAAAAATGGACAATTTTCGGATTCTTCACGTTCAAAATTGAACTCACTAGAAAAGAACAGCCATTCCAGTACACCTATCTGCTATGCAACAGCGTATGTTCTATTTCGAGGCGTCGCTCCCCAAGTTAACCAGTCTCCTCGACCGTCTAAAGATGAACATTCGTGGTGAAAGTTGTCCACCAAAGCATTGCATTGGCCTGATCCTCTGCCCTGACAAACTGACGGAGATATAGTTGATCCGAACATCTAGACAGATGGCTCTAACGTGTTACATAAGATAACATTTAAGTGGACAATCAACCCTGTTAGTATCTCAACCAAATGGGGGGATCATTAGTCATGCAACGTCCTCGCTGCTGGTTAAAAATAGAACTCTGACTGGCAGCCGAAAAAAAATGACTGGCCAAAAGTGGATTCTCTCTGGTTTATTACTACTCTAGTTTCAGTAACTAACTACCAATCCTCATGGTTTCGTGATACACGTGATTCCATTAGTAATAAAAACTAGAGTAGGGAGTTCATACAGTACTCCTGAGACCGCGTGGCCAAAATTGGATTTTCTCTGGTTTTAATACATTACCCTTGTACTATTCATATCTCACGTGTCCATACTTCTTGGGGACCGCATGTCTAAAAATGGATATGTTGGTTTTTAAACCACTGGGGTTTTACAACTGTAGTTTTAATACTACCGTAGTTTAAATACTGTTACGGTCTATCCCCAGTAGCACAATACACTTGCACCCTTGCGGTAGAAATCCCTTGGGAGAACTTGCCCTTGAGTATCCAGTTACCCGAGTATTATTTCGTCACTTAACCGTAAAATATAATGTAATTTAGACATTTGAGACACAAATACAGTATATTTATCTCCATTACTACTCAAAAATTAAATGTACCACAGTATCCTTTCGGAAACATACTCCCGTTGGGAAGAGCACTTTAATTCAAGTTTATCCGTACCGCGCCGGTTAGGCTGTGAGAGATCCCCCACTAGTGGCCCTAGTTTTATTGTACATAGGCGGCCCCAAGAACTGCATTTGCTCAGTAGTCCGAGTGGCTACCGCCAGGACCGTCCTACCCAAGCTAGGCTACTTTCAGTTGCCCTGCGAGGTAGCGTACAGCCAACTACACTACCACTGGGATAGAAAACCTAATCATTCCTCATTAGCAGGGCGTAATTGGGAAGAATCACAGTTATTGAATTCCCAAACCCCAATTCTACCTAGTTTTGCAGTCTCATCGAGCAATCTGTGACAGTAACCGAGATGTTTCCCAGAATACCACTCTCGTGAACATGGGACACGTTCAACAGATACTCTTCACTATCGACGTTTGTCACGTTGAACCGATTTCCGATCCGAGTCCAGGGACCATTCCAATGCAATGTTGCTATTCGATGGTCATCATTTGAGGTATAAATCCACGCTGCCCTCCACTCCTACTCGGTAGGTTGCGCTGCCGCAAAAAGATATTGTTCCTTTCTGGCCACGTGGGATCACTGTTTTGTCCACGTCTTCGGGTGACAGAAGCTTAAGATTCTCGCGATTTTCGTATGCTCGACCACTTTTCCCGAAAATGTTAGTTCGATTTTGGTGCCTGAACGGTAAGTAGCTTTCATATACCATTTTGTGACGGTGTTTTTGATGGCGATGTCGCCCTCCTGAAGATTGTTGGCGACTTCTATGGAAAGGCACTGTGTAACACGATGATCCATCCTATACGATCTTAGCTGATTCGAGTATGGATATGAGTCAAGATAAAAGCAATTCAGCGACACAGGAACAAGGACAGGTTGTGAAGTAATCTTGAATTAATATATACTTTCTTCTACAGTAAGTGCCTTTCGCCACTTGCCATTTACTGTAGAACTTTCTGTGGACGCATGGGCCATTGACTGGCGGCGATGTTTAGCTAACCAATGATCCGACAGTTTGGTCACTGGTGCGCGATTAGTGCGTAAGGTCGAAGTCATAGCGGTCTCGGTCAGCTTTGGCTTTGCTGATAAACAGAAGTTAAACTCAATATGCCGTCATTTTCCAATCACCGAGAGCCAGACGCGTTCGGATTCACATTCATCTATGCGCGATTAGTGCGTAAAATTACATGGGCCCGTGCGCGCATTCCGTACTGGTCTGGCTCATTGACCTACCTACGGTCTTCCGCCACAGCGCTAAGCCTGTCTCAATAAGCCACCAATAAAGGACGCTACCTTAACAGCATACTGTATTGGATAATCATATGGAAAAAGTCAAATTTTGGGCAGCTAATTGAAGCCCAGGACTCAATTTCTTGGCTTTGGATCCTCAGTGGCCGGTGCCGCCGATAAAGATGAATTTTAAAGACCCACAATGACACCGCAAAAGTTTCAAATACCGACTTTTCTGCCAAGGTGATTTCAAAAGTTGTGCCGATGCGGCTGGTATCGGGCCTCTAAGCACCAACTGAGAATCCCAAGTCTGATGTCTGATGACATTAGTATTTGACCGCGTTCTATTAGACTAATTCGTTGGGATTTGGTCGACTCCTGCACTCACCATAGAATAATTAATTTTCTTCTACCCCTTTTACCAAGAGTTTTAATGTAGTAGTATGTAAATCTAATACAGCTCGATCCTGTTCCTGGTTGGTGCCCAGCTGCGCCGTCTTGTACATGCTAATCAATCTATCATGTCGGAGAATTATGGGTTAGACCCAAACTTCATCCGCCGTTGCGACTATTACACGAAGAAAAACAAAACAATAAACGAGATAACAGTGGTGAATAATGGCACCGCATTGCCAACGGCAATGGGTAAACTGCCGCCAGACGTAGTCGACGAGCTGATCGTTGAGTTGTGTAATGATCCGACCAACGCCTGGAGCCGGTCTTCGCCTTCGACTAGGACCAGCGCCATCCCGCTCTGCAAGCATAGTTAGCATAATTAGCATAATTTGTTCGAATACAAAAAGAAGATGAAACGAACCACAATATGCCACTGGATATGGCAGTGAAGTATCCATGCCCCGGGATTATCGGTCACGTAGCTATTTCTAAATTAGTCACGTCGCAGCAGGAGCATTCTACATAGAAGGCTCACCGAATTGCTAGCCATCCTGATGGCGGCACATTTGCTGTGTCCCTATATGGTGGATCATCAAGATTGATAATGGACGATGGTGCTTCCGCTATGGTCTGATAAGGAAACGAACCACTGCCGGAACCCAGCACCCAAAACTTGTGGCCGTGAAGGTGCATTGGATGGCCCATCTGCCGCAGGGTTAGTCAAACGTTAATCACTCACTGCTCACGGGATGTTATCACGCACAGTATCCATTGAGTCATTAGCGATATTCATTACAATATCAATAGACGAGTTCGAAGGCATGTGTAGAGTAGTGCTTGCGTTCCAGCGATCTGAAGCATTTCCATATATAATTGGAATCTCGGCCTCAGCATACGGGTCCTTGTTGACAACCCAGGTCACAATACCAGTCTGATTGATTGTAAATTGCTGCGTGAGATCCGCAGCTTTAGAGGACGGCGGCCGATTACCTTCAAAAGGCGATAGTCGCGTCTCAGCCAGTTCACGGGCCCCATTTTTGGCTGAGCCATTTGTCCGCATCCAAATGAACGCCGGGTCGATTGAAAGGTCTGACGAAGGCATATCCATTCCAGCTACCTGTATGTGACGTCAGCAGGGTACCGAACGGGCGAAACGATAGTTACTCACAACGTAGGAAACTACAGCCTGACCTTCCAGGACCTGCTGCATATCACCATTGGGATAAGTTGCGAACCTGAGGTAGTAATTACCAGGTTGCTGATCGAGCTTAATCATTACGGAGTATCGCTGACCCAGGGCAATTTCCAAAACCTGGGAAGGTTAGAGCGAGAGCAGGTTCCATGGTACTGGGTGAAAGACTCACTTTCACCTCCTGCGGTTTAACATAAAGGCCATCGGCAGCATAAATATACATCGAGTGCCGGTCGAGGGATACCCTGAGAGCACTGACTCCTCCAGAGTTGACCAGATTGAGGGCAAGCCACCCCTGCGAAGCATTCGCTGAGATAAGCAGCTGGGGTGATGTAGTATTCTCGCATGTGTCTGGCGCCAATGAGCTAGTATTGTACCCCGGTAGAAACAGCATAGGCGGCGTACAGCCCCGAGCACTCAGTCGCATTTCCTGGCCCATACCTCCTGAGCTGGCCATTCCTGTCTGGTCTGCCATGGATACTGACGGCTTCATTGTAGAGACTGCCATCTGGCTACCGCTAGAGTCGCTCATGCTGCCGTCCATCCGTTTGACCATTCCGGACATTTCCATTTCCGCAGACGTGGTTGTCGGCGTTGTTGTTGCAGAAGACTCCTGAACTGTAGTCGGGTCCGAACTTATCCCTAAACCAGGGCCAGCGTCGAGGATGTACTTTGGCAGACATTCCACCCGACCAAGTCCATTCGCGAGAATGCTATCAACACAGCCAGGGAAGGCACCCGTTTGAAGATAGCGCGCAAATATCGTGTCGGAAACTTCATGGGTCCAGTCATTCAAGAGTATAGGGACAGCGTCCTTTTCAGCCTGTAACATCTGATCACGATCAGATTTATAATCCGGAAGTTCCTCGAAAGACCGACGGCGGGACGGTGCTGGCCGGATCAAAAAGGGTCCGCGTATGGCATCGTCGTAGTACGCGCGAAAGTGAGAATGATACCAGTAGAATCCGTACTCATTCTTCAAGGAAAAGCGGTAGGTGAAATTCCCCCCGGGCGGTATCGGATACTAACAAGGTGGAATGAGTGAATATCGCCTAATGAATAGCCCCTTGCGGGAGTTGAGGGACCTTATAGCAATCAATACTCACCTGAGTAACCCCTGGGACACCATCCATGTCCGGTGTTCCACGTTGCAGTATCCCTTCACGAAACGAGTTAAGAACAGACTGGGTAGAGTGTCTCTCCCATATTTAACATACCATGCCAGTGGATCGTAGTGTTAACGGGTAAGTCATTCTTGACGAACACTTCCACATCGTCTCCCTCGTCAACGTCGATTATCGGTCCTGGCTGTAGACCATTGATAAGATAGACCGTACGAGAAAATCCGTCTGGCAAGATATATCAGCCATCTGGTTCCTGGTAACCATCGGACAGTGGGCACACAAACCTGGACTACGCACAGCACTGTGCACAGTGAAATTGAAGGTCCGCAAACGGGCGAAAGCGCCATTTACGGCAAGGAAAGTAAGCAGTGCATAAAGATGGAACGCGAAGGACACCATTTTCAAAATAGCTGCAAGTGAGTCCTGGTGTTGGGGAAGCGAAGGCTGAGTATTTAAGATGTGTTCCGGTCGCGTCGATGGCCCTTGCGAGCCACTGTTCCAGGGCGTGGGCTTTTGCGACTTCAAGGGCCCTTGGTGCTGTACCTCGCCCACTCATTCATTGATGAGGATTAGGAGGCGAAATAGACTAGCCCGCTTTGGGTAAGACTAGGCGGTTTAGGTTTGTCCTATCACTCAAAACAGTCATATGTGGCAGTGCAAACTCTCGTTGCCGCCTGCAACCATCTGAAACTCTTGAAACCGGATTGGCTGCTTACACTATCATAGAAATCTTATGCTCAGCCTGCAGCTAGTGACAATAGTACTATTTAGCTGTCGCAAGGTAACTAACTATAGATTTCTATGACGTAATTTCACGCACTAATCGCGCATAAATCAACGTGGAGGAAAATGGTCTCTCTAGAGGAACCTCGGACGTTGTGGGTGGGCAGGAAGCCACGGGAATACGGTTATCATGTCACACTGTGTGTCGGATAGCGCGCTTTAGGAACGGTTGACTTGAGTAAGCAAGCACCTTGCAATAGATGTAACGGACTAAGTGAATGTTTATCCGATACATTTTTATAACACATGTAAATCTAAGCGCATTCGCATGACGAGGGCTAGTGACTGGGAGCCTGAAAGCCGCCTTAATTTGCCAAGACCCGTATCTTGGCGTTAGGGGATTGTGTGACGTGTTCAGTTGATTCGGTTGCAGCCTTAACCCCGGGCTTAGACGCCCTCGCTCTGTCCTGCCTGCAGCTTGCGTGTGCAGTATACGACACAATCGTTAAATTTCAGCTACTTCGGACATAGGCCCACTGGGACACCCTTAGCTAATAACGGAGCCCACTGCGTTGGCATACGCTATTAGATCTACGTGATTAGTGCCCGAATTTGTCACAGAGCTGGACCACAGCCACTTAATTGCACTTGCGGAGTAACAGACTTATACTGCATACATTATTGCCCAAACCATGTATTCCATGTTTGAGGAAGCGTTAAAGGGACAGGGTGGGTCCACTAGGGACGGTCTTTCTCAATGCACAACTGCCCTTCAGTTCATGTTTTAGCTTAACGCTCAAGAGGAAAAAGAACCTAGTCTAGGCTTTATGAATTGGCATCTATTCGGACTTCCTTTCTTGACCGACGTGATATCCTGGGGACCAATTTAAAAGTGGCTACAGCAAATAGGTGTGGAGTTATTAAGGATAATAATATTCTCAGATGTCCGGAGTTCGTTCATTGAAGAGCCTAACTATTCAGACCGGCTCGCTTATTCCTTGAGGCCTCCCTTTCTAACATGGGAAAAAAGGGACAACACGAAGATTATGTGGAGGCGAGTGACTATCGGATACACATCGTATCCACAACATGACTGTAAATACGCTTCTTGGGATCTTGAGCCTTGAGTGCAATGCAATGTATTAGACTCTCCGACTATCAAGATGTCCTATATAACACGAAATGACCACTTGGCCAGCACAATCTGACAAAACACCGTTCCAAACTTGTATTACTGTTTGCTCCATGTCTTGCCCCTGAAGCCGACCAAAGGCAACCGGGCTCTCATGAGCAGACTGCTACAGATGACACTGACACTACTCAATGCCATAGCAAGGCTCGCCCACACTGGGTCCAAACGGACATGTTTGCCGTTGCTCACAATGGGATAGAAGACACCAGCTGCGACGGGCACGGCAATGCAGTTATAGATCAATGCCCAGACAAAATTGAACTTGACCCGACGGAAAACTACACGACTGAGGTCGATCAGGGTTAGGAGCGACGTCAGACCGGAGGAGACAAGCACGAATTCAGCCGCGGAGATGGCAATGTCCGAGCCCGATCCAATAGCGATGCCAACGTCTGCAGCTGTAAGCGCGGGAGAATCGTTGATACCATCACCGACCATGGCCACGATCGCCCGTTTCGTACTGGGGACTGCCTGGTTGCCGAACCAACTACAACGGGTGGGCTTTTGCAAGACGCGTTGCAAATATCGCACTTTCTCTGCCTTTTCCTCTGGGAGAATGCCTGCTATGATATTGTCGGGAGGGATTCCAACTATTTTGCCAACCGCGTTGGCAGTTGTGGGATTGTCTCCAGAGAGCATCCAAACATCGACACCCCTATCGCGAAGAGCCAGCAGGACACCCTTAGCCTCTGGCCGGACCGGGTCGGCGACAGCCAGTATGATTGACAACTGCCATAGGACGGAGTCGTCGGCAGCTTGGGCGCGGGTGCCAACCAACACGACCGATTTGGCCTCGTGTTTCCATGCCATGAGCGTTTCCAAGTTAGCCGACGAGATGACGATGTTGTGATCCAACATCAGCGCCTCATTGCCAACGATCACCTCGAGACTGGTGGTGGCATCTTGACTGGGACGTGTGAAGAGACCCTTGAGACCCTTGCCTGGTATTTCATGCGCAGAGACGGTTTTTAGAACTGAATGCTGCTGAGTAGCGGCGAAAGTTACCATAGCTTTGGCGATTGGATGACTGCTGCCTTGTTCAAGTTCCAAAACTGCGCCCCAGACGTCGACAAGATTGCTTTCCTCATAGGCGACTACATGATTGGTGATCAACGGCTCTCCGCCCTCAGTGATCGTGCCGGTTTTGTCGAAGACAACGCAATCAAGCTGGCTTGCTTCCTGGAAAGCTTCACCACCTCCCTTGACAAGGATACCGTGCCGGGCGGCCAACCCACCACCAACAAACAGAGCTGTCGGGGCAGCAAGTCCAATTCCACAGGGACAGGCAACGACAAAGACAGAGATGGCAAACTGCAACGACCAAAACTCCCATCCTCCAGGGCCATCTTGCCAAGCTTCTGGCAGGCGGCCTGAAAGCCCGAGGCCTAACCAGATCAACCAATCCGCGACGGCGATCAAAGTCACGACGGGAACAAAATAGCTTGTGAGAAGGTCAGCAGTCCGCTCAATCGGTGCTCTTCGAATCTGGCCCTCTCGCACGGCACTGATGACTTGGTCCAGCATCGAGTCACCGGAAAGACGAATGATCTTTATCGTGACGGGATCGGCTTGATTAATGGTTCCAGAGAAGACTTCATCACCGACCGACTTCTCCACGGGCAGGGATTCGCCAGTCAAACTTGATTCGTCGAAGCGGGATACTCCAGTAATGATCGTTCCATCGTATGGCGGGGAGGCACCGTTGGCAACTCGAACCAGGTCGCCGAACTCCAGCTGGTCAATTGGAACGGTGGATGTGGTCTCTGCTTGGTCTTTATGGGACGGCGTGATCAGAACCGCTTCCGTGGGCCGTAACTTGCCGAGTAAGCCAACGGCATCACCGGCCTTTGCCTTGCTGTAGGCTTCGAGCAAGCGGCCTATCATCAAGAACATAGTCAGGAAGACGACCGAGTCAAAGAAAGTTTCGGTATAGTGCATTGCCGAGTCGGCAGGTTGGGTGGCATTGATAGCGAGAACGGCGATCGAAGCGAAGTAGGCGATCGATGTACCCAAAGACATGAGCATATCCATACTTCCGAAGCGTAGAATCGGCGGAGAATCGGCGTTTTACTTCCAGGTCGCCAGAGGGCTACGAGCTCATGCATCGTCTTTCGATGGAACAGCCCGGCGGAGTAGAAGTAAACTGGGGTAGCCATGATGAAAAGAGCCCATTCCATGGTGTTGCCTGTCCAGCCTATATAGGCTCGTTCAGGTATTTCTTGCCCGGGTTATTATTAGACACCAACGACATGTAGACGATACCAATGGTGAAGGTCGGAATTGCGGTCAACGCAGCGAGAACCAAACGTCTAGCAATGGACCACTGGTGTCGACGATGCATGGCCTGTGAACGTTCCTCCAACGTGGGCGGATGATAAATTGACACCGTGAAGGCCTTGTCCACATTAGCGATGGTGCGTAGGATGTCGCGGATGGTGCGCTTTGGTATTTCGGGGACATATCGTATCTTGAATCGGGGCTGTTGGGAGGTGGGTAGCCCTAATAGCTCGACCTTGTCGCCATATGTACTTGCCAAGGCATCGACAATTCGCTGGGGGCATTTATCACAATGCATGCCGTCCACTTGAATCTGGATCACGCGCACCGAGATCGGCGAGTTAAGTGAGACCTGGCTCGCGATATCACTCAGGGTGGCGGTATAACCCAACTCGCCGATGATCCTGGCAGTCTCCTCCAGATGATCTTTGCCAATGTACTCGACTGTGGCGCAGCCCGACACAAGGTTAACATCGACCTTGGTGATCCATTCATATTGGTTCAGCGTGTCCGTGACTTTTCCAACGCAAGAGCTGCAACTCATGCCCTTGATGATATAGGATGCGCGCCAGGCGTCGTCTGCCGCCGGTGCAGATCGAGGAGCGGGTCTTTGGGGTCGAATCTCCTCAGTGTCCACCATCTCTACTTCGAACCAAGATCCTCGAATGGTCTCAAGTATCTCGTCCACGTGCGCGCGGTCGGAGAGGACCAGGACTGCACTACTAGTCAAGAGGTTCACATCCATCGACAGGATCCACGGTCGGCCTTGTAAGACGCCTGTGATTTTTCCCACGCAGGAACTGCACGACATGCCACTTATCGCAAGGGAGATACGATACTTGATTCCTGTAGTGCGATCGTCCATGACAGAGGTCAACGTGTCGCCACTGGGTAGCGTGCCCGTCGTCGAGCTAGTCACGGACGGCAGCTCTCTCTCCGCCGTCTTCGTGGGAAGAGCTGCCAGCTGTGTCAAGCAGGCCTCGCATTGACGAATGTGCTTTTCTGACTGGCAATGGACATCTTTTTTTCACTGGCGCGCTTGAAGGTCGACCCAGAGGAGTAGTTTTGGGCTTCTATGTCGCCATTATGGGAGTCCGACTGCACGATGTTGTCTAGCTCAAAGCCGGCATGTGTGAGGGGGCGCGCGATGCGGGAGGCACTGAGTGTGATGGGATGCACGACCTTGATCTCATGAAGGACGATGGAGGTTGCAACAGAAAAGGGAGCAGGCCTGAGAGTAGAAAGGAGTTCTTGCACGGTTACAACACAAGATGGACAATGGAGGTTGTCCACGAGAATCGTGGTAAGCCTCGACTGAGATGGGAAGTCACTCATGCTCAGAAAAAACGGCGCAAAAGTAGATGAATTTGAAGTGTTCAAGCCCCAGAAGATTAGGGATATGATTATTGCGAACATGAATGGCAAAAGTCAGAGAGAAGGAGGTGGCGCCATATAAGTTAGATTTATGGCGTCCATAATTCCGTTGGTCCAAGAGGCAAAGTGTTGACCCCTTTCTAGTCTCAGCCGCAAAAAATTTGAATGGACAGGAACATTACGTAGGGCCGCTAACGCGATATTCACGCGGAGCCCAAGTATTCCATCCTCCATACAGTGGCCACCAAGTCAACTATGTGGGTCCAAAAGCCTAATCGGCTTGCGGGAATTGTGCGTGGCGTGCGGGATGACAAACCCGATTTTCAAGATTCTCTAGCGATTTTGATAGACTTTTGATAAGGTTCCGGGCTGAGATGCCATTTCACTGGCGAGGGTAGACCTGACGGATCTGACGATCGGATGATGCTGTGGAAGATCTCCTATTCCAAGCTGGCTTGTCGGTATTCGTGTTTTCGTGGATGGTGGTATCCACTTGCGCTAAGTCTATAGATCAGGGCTTAAAACGGATGATGCAAACAATGGTGAAAACGGTGAAGTAGTTTTAAACAACATCCTTTCTCTGACACTGGGAAACTGTGTGTAGATAGACCAGCTAGTTCGAGCGATCTGATTGGCGGAGACCAAAGGTTATGAGGGCAGGCACTGCACCTCCAGCACTTCTTCCTTCCCTCTTCTCTCCAGTCTCAGTATTCGCTGCAGAATGCACTCTTACAGTATCCCGAAGAATAGGCTCTTGTCACACTTTCGTAGAGAGTTAGGGTGATTAAAAAGAGTTGGCCCAACACCTTGCCCACTCAATGCACAAAGTCATGTGCTTTCCTATTATCCTCGCACCCGCCCAGGTCTTTAGCAAGAATTATTTCAACCTAGTCAGTCTGCCTACAAGCCAAGTACTGTGATATGACACACAGTACTTGGCTCTTTTAGGCGCAGCTCGATTTGCCGGCAGAATCTCTATGGTAGTCAGTCGGGATAGCTGATGCACTATTGGGGCAGTCCAAAGTCCACTGGCTACAGTATGCTCTCAATGATATCACAGTTCTATGATCTATATAAACACCCCTACAGAGGTCGGTTGTTCAACTTAACGGGCACATTAATCCGAAGTTCTAAATTCGACCAGCTCGCATTCATCTCTTCTGTCAACCTCAATTGAATAGCAGTTTTTTGCTATTTTTGGCATCCCGCCCCGATTTTACTCTGAAAAATTCAGCTTACTGTACTCATGTGAAGGTACTTAAGCATGATCGAAGGCGACTCATGACTTGTTTATCACTTGAATATTGGCATGTGGGTTCAGAGGCGGATGTACCGGCGCTGCGGGATTTTTCGCCAGTTTAGCGCATTCTGTCATGGCATATTAGCAAGACCCAGACAAGTCTACGAATAAGATATATTTAGCTACATAGTTACGTGATATTACGGTGAGCCGGTCTGTGGAGAGGCGTTTTTGGAGTCCAGGGGTCGCGGGGTGGCGGGATGAAGGTCGCGGGATGGTCCAGTCCGGTTCTGACCGGTTTGATACCGATGTAAATCAGTAAACCAAATAGGTCGCGGGGTCGCTGAAAAAGGTCGCTGTCAGGTTGAATTAGATTATTTTGAAATTTTTCATGTTTTTATGAGAAATTCAAAGTTACTCGATTAAAACTAGGCTTCCCATCCCGCGACCTCCACACAGCGACCTCTTACAGCTAATAATCTAGTAAGCATAAGGAAAAATTGCGATATTATAGTGAGCTCCCAGTCTGTTCCGGATTATACTAGAGTCGTAGACCCTATAGTTGGTAACAGGCTGTAATAAGGGGTTATGAATTAAATTGAATCGATCTAGTTAGTTTGGAAGTAAGTTATTTAGACTACAAATGCTAAAATAGGTACTCAGAAGACTAGGCTGTATTTGGTTTATATTAGTTAGCTTGGAACCATTAGGTATCACTTAGTAGTTTCAGTTGGTCTTGAAGTAATTCAATGTGTACGATATAACTTATAAGTCTGCGATTTACTAGATATCCTATTTATTCTCAATCCTAGAGGTATTCGCTAATAAAGATAGTAAATATGATCTGATAACGTGATAACATAAGTAAGTTTGCTAGTTATCAGGGGCCTAAGGCAGCTGGATTAGGACTGGAAGTTTCCGGTTATATCAGTATATGGATTCTTCCGGCATAGGCAAACTAAGCAATCTCTACTGATTTGGTTCTAATTGAATAGATAAGGAATTATTTAGGTAAACCAAAGGAGAGACCAAAATACTCTATCTTATTTTGAATATCACTAGTAGATTCTAAATTATTTTAAGATTTCTATTTGAGGAAAGATCTAAGAGGCCACTTTTACTTAGCATTTATTACTGAGATATGTATATCAGTCTTGATAATCGAAATCTAGATTATAATCTGATGGACATAGATTCCAAAAAGAAATTGAGTTTGACCAATAATAGACGGAGGGATCTAATCCTTAGTACCTTCTAATTACTTTCTAATTAAATTCCATTTCTTACCAGTTCAATTTCATAACCCCCTATTACAGCCTGTTACCAACTATAGGGTCTACGACTCCAGTATAATCCGGAACAGACTGGGAGCTCACTATAATATCGCAATTTTTCCTTATGCTTACTAGATTATTAGCTGTAAGAGGTCGCTGTGTGGAGGTCGCGGGATGGGAAGCCTAGTTTTAATCGAGTAACTTTGAATTTCTCATAAAAACATGAAAAATTTCAAAATAATCTAATTCAACCTGACAGCGACCTTTTTCAGCGACCCCGCGACCTATTGGTTTACTGATTTACATCGGTATCAAACCGGTCAGAACCGGACTGGACCATCCCGCGACCTTCATCCCGCCACCCCGCGACCCAAGCACCCGCGTTTTTGCGTAGACTGCGTCAATTGTGCGTGTCACATGCTTGGATCATGCTGCTAAATCTGACTCATCAGCGTCCACAAGGGACTTCAGGGTAGCGATATGACCAGAGGAGCATGTTTGCGGCGTTGTACGGCACGATGACAAAAATGGGAACAACCCTTGTTCCTTAACTTATCCTTTCTTTTAGGTCTTTGTTTTAATGCTTACTGTTCTATACACAAGGAAATGTGTACTGTTAATAAATTCCAGTGCGTCGGGAAGCTGTGTGGAGGGAAAGCTCCCTGGGTTTCATTTGAATTGATCAAATCGTATCACGTCGGTGGCGGAAGCTGCTATTTCCCGAGCGAGCAAGGTTCATTACCCCGCCTCGGTAGCAAACTTCCGCGATGCGAAAGTTAACGGCAGATGGACCGCACGTCTGCTTCCCAAGGGTCGCCTATGCACTCCTATATATAATGCCGTTAAACAGCTTTTGCCGTGGTGATTATCGCAATAGTAATCGCCAATATCACCGTTTAGCTCAATGGAATTTAATACACCAATGCCTGTTATAGCCAACCCGAACGTGCACAAACTTCTTCGGAAACTACACGCCTTGTCGGAAGCGGAGGAGAGGTCTTTATCCCAGAGATTCTTCTACCTGTCTAGGCTGATTCGCTTCCTTCTTTTCGGGGAAATCTGGTCCGCCATTGCCGATACGCACATGCGTGACAAATTTGTTGCCTTGGATGCCGACAAATGCCATTTGATCTACCTGCTACTGAGAAGCACGGGAGCACGTTACGTGATCGAGGCAGGAACGAGTTTTGGGGTCTCAACGATATATCTTGCCTTAGCTGTGGGCCAGAATATACAGCAACAGAGAGTGGAGGGTTGCCATACCGCAGTTACTGGAAAGGTGATAGCTACAGAAAAGGAAAGATCTAAGGCGACTAAAGCAAGGGAGCATTGGAAGGAAGCTGGAAGTGAAGTGGAACAGTGGATCGAACTACGCGAAGGTGACGTGCTGGAGACATTGAAAGTCGACAGAGGGATGCCAGAGCAGGTCGACTTCCTGTTGCTTGACAGTAGGTTATTTTCTAATCGCTTTATCTTTCAAGTATGCAACAGTTTGCCATAGTTCCTGGCTGACAAAATACGTAGTCTGGACACCCCTCGCACTTCCAACCCTCAAGCTTGTTCAGCCAAGGCTGAAGCATGGCGCCATTGTCGTTACGGACAATGTGGGACTGGCCAAGTTCTTATACAAGGACTTTCTTAATTACATGCGCAATCCTGAGAACGGATTCAGAACCATTACGATGCCGTTCAGTGGAGGATTGGAACTGTCAGTGTATTTGCCACAAGTGTGAAGCTTTCATAAAGAGAGGGGGACATTTTCTCTTGCTAAAGTTGCCTGTCAGAGGTCTCTAAGTTACTTTGCTCCTGATGGGTGGGATTCGAAAAGATACTTTAAATCTTAATCTAGGGGACCGACACGCTTTCTAACTGATTCTGAGCCTCGCGACAATTTCACGTCTTCCAGAAAAATTTCTTCGCATTCTCTCCATAACAGATAACCTGTCTAACCAACCTGTCCGACCGATCTTTACCCTATGAACAGAAAGTACTGTAGAGAATAATTCCAGAGTTGCTTCCATGATAAATGAAAGACAAGAAAGCTCTTACATTATCGCGCAGGCGATGCACGAGCAGCCAGTACTTTTCGTCAAAGATGTTACGACTTAAAGAAAGCGCTCTCGTCTATCGTCCTTTTTCCTCGCGGTAAGATTACCATTAGACTTGGCTCGCAGACGTTTGTTTGGGTATACGACTTCGGCAGACGGGCCAAGTGTTTCTCCTGTCATCGGATGGTTCGGGATTTTGTGTTTCTTATCACACAAGCTAGTAGGTTGCAGAATCTTTTGGCCTGGTAGAAAAGAACGCTGACTCTCCAAAGGCTCTTAACTACTAGTTATCCGACCCCAAATTAGTCACAGAAAAGGACTTGGAAAGGGCTGGAAAAGGTAATATGGCACGATCTGAAGATGGCGTCACACACGAGGGCGAGACGACACCCGCCGCAAATAATCAGCAGACGGATGATTAAAAGTAGAATTGGTCCTCCCAACCCCAACTCTTTTTCTGCCCAAAAAATTCGTTGGTTCGAGGCCACCTTTACTATCAAGACAAGTTGATTAACTATATAACTACATTTTCCGAAAGCGGTTAGTATGTCGTGCGAGCAGCCAAAGTGTCGTGCGAGTAGCCTCACCCTATAACTAGTTAATGTACTTCCAATAACGTAATCCACAGACAAACGGGTCACACGGTCAAACGGGTCACCCCAAAACACATAGTAAATGTGAGAAAATTACAACTCTATATCTCAACAAATACATCTATTTAGGATAATATTTAGAGTATGATGGTCTAGACGGTATCACTAGTCCTATAGTGTGATTTTTTAAAATCAAGATCGGGGCACTGCATCAATTCTAATGCTCCAAATACCCAAAGGAGGGATGTCAATAGCGGAACACAAAAGGACCATGATTATCCTCAAAGATTTGCGGCAAAATCAGCCCTATTACGTGTTGCGCCCGCAACTTATCTTTCAGATGATCCCGGCGAGAGAGCATCCAAGGTAGCCATCGAAAATACAAAATATGCCGGCAAGTAATTCCCTGCAGCATGTTTCAAGTCCTGCAAATCGCAGCAAAATGAGGTTGACACTACGTTTAGTCATCTCCCTGGAAGCCAATCATCGACCCGTTGTTGAGAGCCTCGCCTATAGGAAGGCCACAGAGCCTACTTTCTTTGTACCTCCAAGCAGGTCACCCCGTGCTCCCGGTATTCACAATGTCAAAGTCATTGACCAGGGGAAACACACCCATGTAATATGGGGACCTGTGAATTACTGTATCCGGTTAGTTTTGCCATTTCGGGTTTAGCGCCCCAATACGCCGTCACGTAACCTCCCTTCAATGCCCTCCGACATAAAACACCCGTCTCCGCCGCTCGTCTTCCCCTTCTCTCACTTTTCCATTCTTCTACCTCTCTATCTTGCACTCATTGTTAAGCACCTGGGATTTTGCACGCCCAATCGGACTCGCCGACTGCCCCATCCACCCCTGTCACTTTTGGTCACAAACTGCGGCTGATCCCTTGTCTTTCCTCCACTTTCACTCCTGGGACCGAAGTTATTTTGCCCCATACTACGGTATCGATTATTCTTCTACAGATGCTCACACTACCTATTCAATCTATTCGTTCTACAAATACCCAAATTGCTCTTTATCTGTTCACCTGATCTTCATTGTGTCGGCGATTTGGTGGTTTACCACGTCTGCGCCCGCATTGGTGATGCATCCTCTGACCCGCTTCTTTGTTCCCCCCTGGTTGATCTCTACCTTGTTCTGTCGCGACTTGGTTGCCTGTTGACTGCAGGTGCTGCGCCTTGTCACAATCATCCAATGGCAATAATACCTCACCGATAGTCACACGCTCTTGTCCGAGCCTGTGGTCTAGAGCCAGCAGTGACGGCCGATTAGCATACTCAAGCCCTCAGCCTTGAGATGGACCCGAGAATAACTCTGATCCCGCAATAATTTTTGTCCTGTTGCTGAGAAAATGCAGACGACATGAAGATATCGATAGGGTTCTGGCGGATGGATCTCGCAGGTTTCTTATTTTCCCAGTATAGATTCGCCTCTCAATGAAGCCGACATGGTGTCGAGTACACGACTCTAAACCATCAGTACTCCCAATCCAGCATCCCTAGCTATGTATACCTTCATCTGAGGTTACATCACACAGACTCTGATGTCGCAAATCTACACGCAGCTCCCAGGAGCGCAGTGGCGCCTGACTTTTCTCATGAGTCACATCGGGTCTTTTCTGGTGGATGTGCCTCCACACGATGATATCGACTACTGGCGAAAGTAGCTCTGCTTCGTGATGAGATACATATGGTCTTCGGCTGTGAAAACCATCCATGACCAAATAATCACCCAGCGAATGAAGACCTGCTTCGATGACTACAGGGTTATAAAACATGAAAGCTGTGATGACTGTTGCAGCTAATCTTCGGTTTCTTTTGGTGTGCGGTCTCGCGACTTATTGTGATGATTTCGATCATTTGAAGATTAGTTGTCTTTTTTCCTGATAGACCCGCATAACCCAAGTAACTACCGCTAGCTCTGAATCTCATGTGGTGACTAGAGCACGTAATTCCGAATTGGGCAGCGACAGCGGCACTCGCTTCAGTGATTTAAGTCTCAATTCATAGCAAGTTCGCTGAGTGTCTTGGCGGCACCTTACCATGTGATCGTTGATACACCGCCCGCATTTCATGCCGGCATTATAAAGAGTAGCCTTGACGCGCTGTTGCCAGTTTCCCCTTTCAACCTTAATATTCCCTTTAACTCTTCGGACTGATTTGATCACTTCAGATACTCATCTATGCTCACAATGAAACATTGGTTAATACCTCGCTGTGTCATGCCCGATTTTACGTGGCCAGACAACGTCCGGCCGGTCTCTAGCGATCGAATACCATCGACTCCTCGGCCAACGCACCCACGGCTGCGTAAATTTTGGGGGTTTTTCCACAGATATCTGAGACGCTTTTCTCGATCTTATTGCGACTGGGTCGGAATATCCTATGATAATCAGATTGCTCAGCTTCCATTTGGATTGATCTTGAAATGGTCCGATGGTACTCGAATCGAGGAAGTGTTGTCTATGCAAGTTGCACGAAGAGCAGGTCTTCCAGTCCCAAGGGTGATCTGCTATGGCGAGCATACTGACACACCCCATGCACCGGTCTCGATTCTCATGACTCGCGTGCCCGGTGAAGAATTAGGCCAAGTTTTTGAATCCCTCAGTGACGAGGATAAAAATTCAATTCTAGAAGAGCTTAAAGGCTACCTAAAAATCATACGAGGGTGGTCAAGTCCCTGGGGTGGGCAAAGAATTTGCTCTCTTCGAGGTACCTCGATAAGGAGTGTCCGCCTTCCCGGTCATTTTGCTGGTCCATTTGAGTCAGAGGCAGATTTCAATGAGTACCTCATACGGCCTGCTTGGTCGGGTGGTTTCTCATCAGACACGGAATACAAAGATGCACTCAATCGCGTCAAAGTGATGGGAAGCTTGCCTCATCGCGTTGTTTTTACCCACGGAGATTTAAAGCACCATAACATTCTGGTACAAGGGGGCAAGATCACCGGATTTTTGGATTGGGAATCGGCAGGCTGGTACCCTGAATATTGGGACTTCACTACTGCTTTGAGGTTCACGCAGGAGGATTTTTGGTGGTACAGCTTTGTGATCAAACTCGGTGGAGACTCATATTTGGCAGAGATGGATTGTGAGAAGGCCTTGACTTCTCTGACCGGCGCTTCTTACTATTGGTAGACCAGTGATGTCTTATTGGCCTCTTTTGTATTCATGCTTTCTGTTTCAATCAACGTTCACCGACCATATTTCGAACCGCATACGCGAAATCACCAGTATATTGTTGGAGACAGTAGACGTATAATATTGTAATCTAAAGCCATAGGATAGCTACCACCATAGAACTTGTGGCATTTCCTGTAATCCCGTGCCACTTGAGATTACCGAGAAACATGCCCGCACGTCTGCTGCTGCATTTAGCGATTCGCAATTTGATGAAATTCGGGCGCTCAACACACCTTGGTCATTGGAAAGGTCTCTCATAATCCGCACAGAGAGGAAGCTGCCAATGGCCGCGGCTGGACATTGTTTGCGGCAGTCATAGCATTTGCGTTTCCCCAATTCTTGACCTCGGTCTCTAGTGCTCCCAAATTGTTACATTTCAGTATCACCTGTCCATTGATGGTCTTTTGCAGAAGAGCCAGAACCCAAAGGACCCAGACACGGCAAGTGACGCCTGGAACATTTAATTGATTGTCGTATGTCCTCATAGTCTGATCCAAGTGACCTTCATATCCCATAGGGACATCAGCAATTCTGAAAAGCCCGACAAGAAGAAAGGATTTAAAGACACCCGCAGTAGGTCCATGGCCGGGCAGCCAGCCACTACCTTGCTGCGTGATGTGGTATTTTGTGCCGCCAGTGTCGGGATGACGATGAAAGTAGAGGCCCCAGTGGAAATCATTTGGAACTGGCGGATGATTCCGAATAAAAAGGATGATATAAAGTCCATTGACTTTGAGATTTGCCAAAGACATGATCAATTGCGGTACGAGAACACAATGTGGTGCAGTGATATCGTTGTAAGTTTGCGGTTGTTGGTGACATGCAGTTCTGCTGGAGAGAGCATCTAATATATAGTTTCGTTCTGCGCCTGAGCACCATCATTGAATGGTCAGGCGCGCGCCAGTACAGTCAACATTACATACTTCATGAGGTAATTGCCATAAATAGCCTTCCATAGAGTCCTCAGCTAAAAGCCGTTGTAGAATACACCGCGCGCTACACTGCGTTGTTGACCTTGCTTGGCATGCATATGCAATGCAGGTGAAACTTCCGTGTACAGGTTGCCACGGCGAGACGCGCAACAGGGGACCTTGATTTTGGTACCACCGAAGACTGTTTGCTAACGATTAGACCAGTGGTGAACAGCACCGCTGTGTACACCATATGAGGAGACAGTGGGTAGCGACAGGGGCCTTGTGGTCGATACCGGTCAAAAGTACGCAATCGTACGTCTGTATTTATATGAGAAAACAGCCGGTTGATGCTTGTCATCAATATAACTTGAGCTGGGTCGGGCCAAATATCGAGTAAGCGGGGAACCCTGTCATCCTGGGCGTGCTCAAGACAAAGAACGGGAATAAGTCCAGGATTACGGCGGCTAATAGTCCATCACTATAGCAAAGATCCACTCCAGCTGAAAAATATTTGAGCCGCAACCACCTATTCTTGGCTTGAGAGCTTCCGTACTTAGTTTTCTGCTGACGTGGCCTGCAGCACGCGGTTTCGCAATGACAAATATGCATGTAAGCACGGACTCAGTCGTCGGAAAGGTGACTGGCGGCTACATACTGGCTGCCATTGGCCATAGAACGGAGCAGCCAGCCACTCATAAATTCAAAGCCGCTACTTTTTATCGAACCTCAAAAACGTGAGTGTTGTTATACTTCAAAATGCGGGGTTCGGTGTTACACCACATAAAAAGTTATATCAAATCTGGATATATCGCCAAGTAAATAGCGTCAGCTGGAAATAAACGGTAAATTCAGCAGCCACGCATCAGTTTAGCTCGAGGCTGCGCTATAGTTTGCCAGCCAATAACCATGCCAATTGGCTGGGACCTGCTTCGATCCGCCAATAAAGCTCTCGCATTTTCGTGACTTTCATCCGAATGTGATTCTCCAGTCACGTAGTCAACTAAGCCAACTTGGGATAGGCTAAAGACCGATCCGCCTTTAAAATACCATTACCCTCCCGTTTTTGCTGTTTGTTCTTTCCTGAGTTGCGTCTTCTGCCTATCTCATCATGTCTGCCGTTGTGGTTCTGTCGCAGTTTGATTCACTGGTAAACAAAATGGAATCAGTCAGCTTGAAGCTCTGTCAAAAACGTATTCGCCCATCTACGGACCAATTAACTGAGTTCCGAGGTTTATACACACGATTCAAGGCGACATTAGCGAATTTTGATGCTGGAATACAGGGATTGTTGGCCATCGGGTACCCCGATGAAGAGGATATTCGACTTGCAAGTCGTGTCCGGTCTGCCAAGAACGATACATCCTTTACTCCATCGACGATGACGACTCTGAAAAGGAATCTAGTTCTTATCTTTATGGGGCCAACGACGTTTACTTTCGAATCCAAGCAAGTGAGAACAAGAAATAAGCAGACTGAAACGAGATGTGCGACACTTAGATCTCAGCATGCTCATGTTATTCTCATGTGGGCGATGGCGCTTCAGCCATCTGCCTGGAAAGCTTCGGGGGGTATGACCGACAAGACCTTTCACTTTCTCATCGGAGACCTCCATCACGAACGAATCGAACAAATTCCGCCACGAATATTCGAAACTATATTATCTCTCGCAAAGGAGGGACCTCTAAAGGCCTCTGGACCATTTCAAACGTTCATCGAGAAAGTTTCCAACCCCAGCGGTGAACAACAGTCATCCCTCAAGCGAAGACGTATAGAAGAGACGCCGATGGATTCGACTGGATTCGAAGCAACCGATGAGGGTGGGCCAGAAGGAACCTTGGCTACTGAATCGCGTGAAATACATCATAGCCACAAAAATAATTCAACAGCGATACAGCAAAACAGACGTGAGATACCATGACTATCTCGATATTCATACAAGGCATCTTAATAACAAGAAACAGAAATCGACTACCGATGCTCTTCTTCGCCTATCTCCAATCTTCCAATGTTAGGAGATAGGCTCTTCAATGCACTTCAGAGCAGTCATCAATGGCAGTGGGAGCGCACAGTTGGGGGGGACAGAAACATCCGATTGTTTGGCCGCGCTCGTACCAAAGAACCGAAGTCAAGATATATCCATCAACCTTTTAGTGGGCCATAAAGATGGTCTCCAGCTAATCCATGAGCTGAAGGCTATACGCGTTTGAAGACAACGACTGCTCCAATCACGCGAATCTCGAAACCCGCTGGTACTGGACCTGTTTCTTCCTTCGATGGATCCTCGTTCTCCCAGGACGGCGGAGAGTCCATGTCCGCGTTCGGATCATAAACCATGATTGAATCTCCCTTCCCGGTAATTTCCCTATCGTAAGGTGTTGGTCGGAATAGTATGGCTCCACGTATGTTGTAGATCTCTCCTTCTATTGCATCGGTTCCCAAAGAGGCCTTGTTTTGATTAGAATATACAGCCGAAGGAGTCCGGGTGGGGATGGCAGACCTCGTTCGGCATCACCATGCTCACAGTCGATATCGATCCGGAACCGAAAGATGAAGCCTGCGCTTGTTACTTCGCATTTTAGCAAATTAGCATTGCTTGTTGTGAGGACGGAAGGAATTATACTTACAAGCCCGGTGTACGAGGAAGGCAAGATGGTCTGAGGCTTTAGTCGAACGCAAAGCGGCGTACGCAATTCCTCAGCCGACTATGTTGTGCGATGGCGCTGGCAACTCGGTGCAAAAATGCAAGACAATCTGCGCTGAAGGCGGGCAGAGGGGTTGAAGATTGAGGATTGCCAGGTGACCCGAGGGGTTGCCCCACCTAGGGACAGAGTCCAATTTCATCGGGCAGCAAAGGGTACTTACAATAATCTCACTTCCTCTGCGCCTCTTCTCGTCAGAGGTGAACCGTCGCTCGTCCACCTGTTCGCATCAGAGAGAACAGTAGAAATGGCACTGCATATACTGGGCTTCGATTTCTGTTTTACATCGCACTGTCCTTAATGGTCATTCCCTTGCACCTCCTTGCACGCTTAAGGCGGCTAGATCAGCCTTGGCCACTAATTCTCCCATAATTGTGCGAGCCTACAGCTACAACAGCACAGAACCCGAGACAATTATTCCGGTTCGTATATGTATTCAAATTGATATTATTGTTTTGCGCAGCTCTGACCGGTATTTTAATGTTTCTTTGCCGGTGCTTAATTAACTGTCTGCTTGCGTCGGCCGATCACCACCTTCACCTCCTACTCGATCCTCTTTTTTTTGTCAACTCGGATATACCTATCGTGATGATTCTTTGGCCGCTTCTTCTGTGTCTCGATCTGCGATCTCGTTACCGATCACTACTATTGAGCGGAAGTCCAACTGAGATCTGTCCGGATAGCTTTTTCCCACAAACAGCCGGTTGAGGCGACCTCTCAACAGAGGGCAAAAACGAACCACTTTCAACAAAAAAACAAAAAATCGTACCATATGGAATAGTTCTTTCACAAATATCGACTCCTGTGCCCGCTATTGATCGACCCTGCCCTTGGAATACAGAAATAATAAAATTCAGAAAACGCCAGTCGAAGTCACAACCTTCCTCAAGCTAATAATGGCGACTTGGAGCTATGCAGCGGGTAAGTGACTGGGTTTCCGATGAGGCCAATATACGTACCGTCGTTAATTGGACCCACAGACATGGTCTTATAAACACAAGGATTGTCGTGCCTAGTGAGTAAAGCAAAAGCACGATTGACCCCATCGCCGCCAACCAGAGAGCCTTGTGATGCTTAGATGTCGTCGGATCTGGATGTCGCCAGAATACATTGAAAGTAGTGGCAGCTCCATACATAGGCTTCATGCATGTAGCCCAAAACCGTATGAATTGTGCGTTAATAAACCCTTGGCTGACCAAAATCACGAACGTGTATAACACAAGCAAAGACCTGCGATGTTGCTGAAAGACCGTTAGTAAGAGACCTTCCATGTAAGATCCAGTTCAGACTTGCCGGCTGGTAAATGGTCAGGGACAAAACAACAATCGTACCAACGAAGAATAAGGCCGCGATCATGTGAGTCAAGAATGACTGTAAAGTTGATATACAAAGATACTGTAAATGAGTGTCAGCGTCGACCTCGCTTATATCACCTGCACGTACCTCGTTCAAAATGAGCAAAAGTAGCACGACGCCGACCTCCACGGCAGATATTGAACGTAATAGATCTAGCACTGGGTAAGAATGACTTATCATCTAACAAACAAAGCTGCTTACCATTATCTGCGGTTGTTCTTTTCAATGCGAGCAGCATGGATGCAACTGAGCCAAGAATAATAATGCCACCTATCATGATCTGGCTGTAAATGAGTTGTTTCTTGTTCCGCTTTCCCTGGCTTAATGCCTCCGTATACAAGAGCCAGAATGCAAGGCTTGCCACAGAACAAAGCGTTGCTGTTGTCGATGCGACCAGATGGAATATTAGATCTAGTTCCATGTTTCTAGATTTCCTTTTCATCGAATCTTTGACTGTAGTCCGCGGGACTAGTCGTCTTTAAATAGAAAAGAAGATCCAAAATACATTTTTTTTCTGTCTGTCCAGTCCGGATGATCTCTTAATTGTTCCTTTCTTCCATGGATGAAACCTCGTCCATGTTTGGCCTCATTTGATAGTCGATTAGTACGTTGTTTGACTGGTATTTATGGGGCATTTTGGTTGACATGTCCAAAACGGAGTTAGACCTGGCACGGAGAAAACCAGGCGAAAGATGACTCCCATTAGAAACTCGAGGGTAATACAATCATGTGTTGAGATTGACACAATTTGCATCTATCCCGAGCAGGTATAGCGCTTGTGAAATAACGCTTGGCAAAGCGATATTGGATGAATCTCACTAAAGGATAACTATCAACAAAATGCCATTTGTCAGATTGTCATTTTCCCACTCAAACCACAGTGTAATAAGGGAGAATAGATATGTGCATGTGCCTCAGAACAGAAAGCCACAAAAAAAGAGCTTCGCCAGATTAGACTGCAAGGGTCTTCCTCCTGCATACAGATAGGGCCCGTTCTATCAATATTGACTGATGAGGGCGAATCAAATGTTTGTCTGCTCTCGAGCTCGGTTCTCGTACCTTTTCCCAAAGAACGAGACGATCAGAAAAGAGCCGGCAGCGAATATATAAGTATGAGCAGAAACAACGCTCTTGTCATCTACCAACTTCGAATCAAGTCTTTCAATTCTTTAATACACAATGAATCCAATTAACGGAGGTGGTTCTTCACCTTTCCAGATGTCTCTGATAGATGTCATCTTTCCCGGTTTCGGTATGGTCACTGCTTCCGCACGCCAGCTGCTTGCTGGTGACCCGGACAGCTACACTCGACTTCTTTGTACCTTTGGGATGTTTATCCTCTTCGCCCGCTATGCAGTCCGCTATGTTTGGGAGATAGTGAGAAGTTACTTCAGTCCGTATACCTCCTGTTATTGCCGGGTGGGACTGACAATTTGAAGCATCGACAATTTATGTCTTATATTACGACGAAGCATACGATATGCTTGTTGATTGGATAGCCGACCAACCATTTGTCCACAATGCCCACTCATTGATTGCTCGCGTAAGATCTCCACAGCGGGCAAACAACCAATGTTCGACAAAGAAAAAGCCGTTGACCTTTTCTCCTTGGGATGGATCTTTTTTGTTTTGGTATAAAGGGCATTTGCTTGTCCTTCGCTGCGCGGTCAAAGAGCATCGAGAAGATCTCTATATCTCTTCCATTGGTCTTAATGCAAATATTTTGAAGGATCTCATCGAAGAGTGTCGCGAGAAATATCTCAAGGATACGCAGAGAAAAGTCTCTGTCTTTGAACACCGGGAGGGAGAGTGGAAGAAAGCCAGAGTGAGACCGGTCCGACCCATCTCCACGGTCATCATGGATAAGCAGGTAAAGGACGATGTTTTAAGAGACGTGGACGAGTTTCTCGACCAAGATATGCAAGACTGGTACGCAGAACGGGGTATTCCGTATAAACGAGGCTACCTTCTCTTTGGACCCCCTGGAACTGGAAAATCCAGCTTCAGTCTATCACTCGCAGGGAAGCACGAACTGGATATTTATACGCTTCAATTGTCGAATATTTCAGACAGCAAGCTAATGAAGCTTTTTGCTGAGCTACCGCCGCGTTGCATTGTTCTCTTAGAGGACGTGGATACCGCTGGAGTGGGGCGCAGGGACAGCGTCGACGCAGACCAAGAAACCGAGTCAAAGTCAGCAGTCACCCTATCCGGGCTTTTGAATGTGCTTGACGGTGTCTCATCTCAAGAAGGCCGGATACTAATCATGACGACCAATCATATTGAACATCTGGACGAAGCACTTATTCGGCCTGGGCGCTCAGATAAGAAAGTGCATTTCAAGCTTGCCGATCAGAACATCTCGACTCAGCTCTTCCACACGGTCTTCAAGCAGTCGCCGAACCAAAAGCAATGCAATGAGGAATATGATGACAAGATGATCGAGGGGCTTGCTCGTGACTTCGCCAACAAGATGCCGGAGCAAGTATTCAGCCCAGCAGAAGTTCTATCGTTTCTTTTGGAGCGAAAGAAGTCGCCTTCAGATGCTGTCTCTTGTGTGGAGAACTGGGTGACGAAAGCAAAGTATTGAGGAGAAGGAAGGGAAGGAGGGAACCGGGGACAACTGAAAAGTGAGACCCTTAGGGAGAAGATTGGTCGAGAAAGTCGTATTAAGGGAATGTATGTTTGACGGCGCCAGATAATTAGACTTTTCAGAGATTTCATCACATAACTCTAGAATACCTTCCATAATTGGCACAAATTGTTTTTATGGCCAGTAGCAGAACGTGTGATCGCTCATCAAACTTCTTTCCGCCTCGTTATCGGAAGGCGAGAACATGAATCGCCTCAAACGAAAAAGCCATGGGGGTGGGGGCGTCATGTGCAAACAGCGGTTGAGCTGGACAAGAGTTTTCGCCTGGATTTTCCCACCTTCGCGCGATGACCAAGCCGTGCATTTCCAGACATTAGTTCAAGGGCACGAGGGCGCTTCAACCATTTCACGTCCTCCAAGTCAATAACAATCAAACGGCTACCTAGGTCATCCCACAACATATTGCGCCACTCACTGTAGCCATAGACCACTCCATGCGACCGGAGCACAGCCAGGGTTTTCTCGCGCTCCAGGTGGAAGAAATCCGACTTCTCATCGTTGACGTGCTGAGGCCTCCATCCCAACCAGCTCAGGATCATCATCTTCTCCATTAGTTCGCCGCGGTACCAATATGAGACCCGTGGCGTGAATGTCCCAAGACAGACAGGGATATATTTTCCCTGCAGGCTTCTGAGATAACGATAATTGTCTGCCTCTACTTGATTGAGATGCTGCTTGTCCGCCGTGGTAGTCTTGATTATCACAGTGTATCCGTGTAATAGAAGAGTAGCTTTGACAAGGTACCCGTCCGACCACAGACGCGGAGTTGTTCAAACCCATGGCATCGGTTTCGGGGAAGTTGGCCGTGAAGCTGGCGTGTGAACTGCGGACCCATGAAGTGTCTCTGACCACCGTGTAGTTTCCAGTTGGGGCATTATTTATCCAGATGGTCTCGGTTGACCATGCCGCGCATGCAGGCAATTGTGCAGTAGGCGTGTAGATTGCCCGTCTTTTCGAGAGGTCAGTTTGTTGTCCCGGCCAGCTCGTGTGCTTTCGCTTCCCTTAGACGATTGACAATTGTTGCCTCGGCCGCGGCTCAACCGGCTGCGCACCGCTGCTGCGGTGGATGGTGAATGCGGTTCTTCATCACTGCCGCTGCCTCGGTCAACGAGTGCTTCGGAGTAAACATGCCTGGTTGGCAGCGAGCATGGGGATCGTGTCTTGTGTGTTTTCGGCTCTCGTTTCCAGTGCGAGTGGTCGATAATTGGAGGCCGGCGGGTCTTCACGGAGAGTTCGGGGATTTTTCCCAACAGGCCCAGGTATTTGACCTCCTAGGTCATTACTTGCCGGGTACCGCATCATGCCACTCTTAAGACGGAGCTTCGGCGGCCAGCGATTGAAAGGTGAACGCAAGCACCTGGCCAATGGGTGTCCGATGGAGGCGCCACTCATCGTTCACCTGAACGTCTTGATTCGGGATACACAAGAATGTAGTATGCGATCGCTATTAAAATACAACCTCAAAGACTGCCTCTCAAAGAACACGTAAACGCTTTGCATCTCCTGACTCGGTTCGCAACAATTGTCGCTTTGCTCGTGGTCGCTTTGGAATTTGCCGACATCTCAATGTAGATCGGTGAAAGTCGATGATTAGCGCCCGCTTGAGCTCTTCATTCCAAAGGACATTGTCAGGCCGAAGGTCTTCGTGGAAGATTCCCAAGGCTTTAATTTCCTTGTTCGATTTGTGAATATGTTTGAGAAGCTCCGGTGTCAGTTCCATCGTTGCAGTGCTATCGCCTCCCCAGCTCATGACGAGCATGTGACGAATCTCTCCAGCCCCATGAAGAAAATAAATTTTTGCTAAGTCGATTGTACCGAGGAAAACAGGCACAGCGGATGCTTGAGCCTTCCGCAGGATTTCATATACCTGCGCTTCGCGGGAGACTTCTTTCCAGAGGCCCGATGTGGTCCCTTTCCCAATAACAACATAGCCATATGTAGCACAAATGAGTTTAAACGGTGCACCGTATGCCCCGCAATTCCCAAGGGGGATGCACCGGTCAATGTTTTCATCCAGTTGTGCTTTTAGTAAACGCATCAAATCCTCCGAGTTGATGGGGTGTTTGATGAAATCCTGACCCCGACGATGGAGCTTCACGTTTGGACAACAGTCGTCTAGGAAACCTCCCGTCTGCAGCCCTAATAAACATCGCTGGGTGCAAAATTGTGTATTATGGCGTTTAGAATGGCTGCCTTGATCTTTCCCAGTTTCGCGTTGACGAGCGGCTCGTTGGGCGGAAGGGGAAGATGTGACCTGGCTGAAGCCCCGTTTGCGTCCGGTCGCTTGATTCGAGTCGGAGCCTGATGATTCTGGCGACTGCGTCCGGTGTCGGACATCCGAGGGCGCACAGCTGGCTTGAGACCTCGTGGGCACTCGGCGGCCCGCTGTTGGAGATTCCAGTGGAGGCGATGATGGTTGGTAGTCTGAACTTGGCTCTGGACTTACATATTCGGAGTTGGTACTGTCAGAGTGCGGAGCGATTTGCTGTAAGACCTCCTTAGGAATCTGAGAACGAGCGTAATCGAAGCTAGTTGTCCACAAAGGAAGCCGCGACTGTGCAGTATTTCTCCATTCCTGGTCACGAACTGGCGAACGGAACGCCATCAAACACAGACACAGAACCCTCGCGATGGAGGTCGTCGGCTCTTGGGGACTTTGTTCGCTGTTGGGATCACAGAGAAAGTAGTACAATGTGCTAGGATCGTTGTATGGAACGCGGAGAAGGACACGAGCGACCCCATTAGTGACATAAGAGTACTCGAGTCCCTCCTGGATCATCACATGGTATTCCTGGACTATAGCGGAGCACACGAGTCGCTCTGCATTGTATTTCAATTTCTCTGCGTGATCCGTCGTGATTTTGTTTGATCTGACCATGCATTTCCATAAGTCCATTTCCCTGAGCCCCACGCGAAGGGCTTCGACAGAAAGCTTGTGGGGCGGCTTGTATTCAACCGTAGTGAGGAGGGTATTAGTGTTGCCATCGACTCGGTGGATACAGAACTGATCGGGTCGGGGGTGATGTATGCCTGATGGTTGGCTTGCATTTGCGTCGTTACCGCCGCGTGGATTGAAAGAGTTGGTGTGATTGTCGAACCAGATTCCATCTCCAAGTCCGAACTCGTCTCGGGCAGCGTCGATTTTGCATAGCTCTGCAATTATATCACGGACATGATCTTCCACGGCGATTCGTTCGTAGTTCTCAAGACCTTGTTCACTGCTAATTGGACGGAGACCGAATCGTCTGGCATCCTCTTCAAGCGCAATCAAGGGGGTAAACAATCGTGCTCGGGCTTCCTCGGTTGCCTGGAGGTAGTTGCACACAGAGCTGTATATTTTCTGCTGTCGAGCTGAACAATCGGTCCATAGTGCTAGTCGTGTGGGACAGTATTTTCCGGTGGGAGGAGGTATGCTCCCTGTAGTCGAGCGAGATGGTGTTTCGACTCTCAATGGTCGGGAAAGTAAGCTGTGGCAGAAGCGTAAGAGTTCTGCAAATGTCGTTCGTTGGTTGCGCTCCCTTTGCTGCTTCTCTCGCTCTTCGGCCTGCTTCCGTCTCTCCTCTTCCTGTCTCTGACGCTCTTCGGCCTGCAAAAAGAGTTTCTTGTAATCGGTGGGGCTGGTATTATCCATTAGGTTGTTGAAAGGAAGGCAGGGATTAGGGATGCCGGTGTTTGAGCTAGCTGGCTTATCAGCTGACCCAGATTTCGGTGAAAGTATTATCCGATACCAAATGCTACTATGAATTGGGTATTAGATGTTCAGGACAATGGGCTGAAATTTAGATTGAAAAAGGGACAATAGTTCCGGGCCTATGGCATGCTGGCATGCAACCCAGAGCTGAGGTTCTGTAGTATATGTTCGCGTCGAGACACTCAACCACGGCACGGGGACGCAGTGCAAGTGTCGCAGTTGGACCTGGTTGTATACCAAATATAGTTTCTTTTGGCCATCTGGTATAAATTTACAACCTTAGAACCTATAATGCGCCACAATGCTATCGAACATACTAAAGATATCATGGTGGACATCATGAATCTCTTTGCAAGTCCCTGGAAAAACATGGCGTGATCCTGTGTCTCTGGGTACTCCTGGCATCTCGACTGGCGTTCTCCTGGATCCCTCTTGCACAACCCCTGGGAGTCGTTGGTTTGTTCCAAGGATCCCTCATGCTCCCGGGACTCGTGATCAAGAGGACAGGAACAGATGTAGAGTTTTTTTGGTTGATATATCTTCCGACGGATGACCCCACTGATCGCCCATCGGCGTCGTTCCCCGGAGCTACACAGTTCACTCCTGGGAGCCGCAGATCCTCTGGGGACTATGGTTCTAATCTTGGGAGCAATCAAAAGCGTGCCTTGGAACCACGTCATGGATCCTGTGTTCGAATATGATCCCAGGAACGTGAGGATCTCAAGACATGAAATCTGGGATCTGGAACGGGTAATCAATACTAGGAATACAAACTGAATGCTAGCAATAAAAGCGGGCAACAGGAAGAAGAGGTGGTTAACTCGGCAAAAAAAATATGGCGTAAACACACCGTTTGACGAGAAAAAAATATGCTTATGAACGATAAAATGCAACGGTTATTTGGAGGTTGACCGAATATGCATATTCAACGATGCTTTCCACGATATCAGCAATAAAAAAGAATAGAAACATAGTGGTGAAAACTTGAAGTTCAACGGGCAAGCAAACGTGCAGCCGGTGATTACATGGTTGTTATGGTCGAAAAGATTATACGGACGGATTCATTCATTTTCTTGTTACAGTAAACACAGTGAAAGAAGTAGGGTGTTTATTGAACATTATTGGCCAGACAACAGTCTCCACTCTAAATCACACGCATATCCTAATACCCAGGCACCCCCCAGCTCTACAGCAAGAATTTATTTCAACCTGCCCGCTTTTATGCCATATTCCCCAGGCCGCCATCCAAGTCCCCATCCCGTCCTAGTACCTTGCTTATTGTTTTGTGAAAATAAAAATAAAAATAAAAATAAAAAATAAACCAAGAAGAAAGGCAGAACCCCAGGCTAGCTACGGTGTCTAGACTAAAGAGCAGTATCTTGGTACAAGAAAAACTGGCCATCTTGGAGACACTAAAATTGGTCCAGCCGTTGGAGTCAGTCAATCGGGCCGATCAAGCACCTATGCAGGCTTTAGTTCCCCTACCAAGGCCTCTAATACCAATGAAACGTCTGCAAGTATTTGATCCTTTCGTGAGGATCCACCATTTCTTGTTTTGTTGCCCGATGTATACACTTGGTCACCACTCCTACAGACCTATACACATCACGTGATTCTAGACCCAACTCGCTGGGGCCTACGCAAGGTACAACACGTGAAGTCGAGGCCCATAACAGTATCAGCTGACACTGGCAAATTGGGGCCAACGCTGGTCGTGCTTGTCATACTCGCGGCAAGCCCTTTTCTTTTTCCCGCGATAAATCGATGGCCGACCGTAATACTCACGTGTTATGACGGTGTTGTGTTTGCACTGTTTGCTGTTGTCAATCAATATATAATGCCCGTGAAACCCTTTGTTGCACTTCGGCGGCATCCTTTTTGACTTTATCAATACGATCCGCTATGTTCACCCAGATGGACAGTGAGCTTCACTCGAGCGTTGAACTACCAACCATTGCCGATATTGAGGCATCGACCGATGTCCTTAGTATACGAACAAATGCTATCAAAGTGGTTCGAGTGAAGGAACGCTTCGCGGTCAAAATCGGGTATTCGATCCCGCCTTTGGAAGCCGAGAACATGAAATTTGTTGCAGCCAACAGCAAGGTTCCTGTGCCAAAGGTCCACGCCAACTTCATCGACCCAGAGACCCAGAAAAGATATGTCGTTATGGATTTCGTCCCTGGTACAGACTTGCAAAAATTACTGCCATCGCTCACCCCAACCGAGAAGACGACGGTCAGCCAGAGGATCAGAGAGGCGATCAATGAACTGCGAACAATACCATCACCTGGCTACTTTGGGAACTTGAATGGCAAGCCTTACACCGATGGTGTGCTTTCAACCCCTGATAACAACCCAGTCATTTCCGGGCCATTCAAGGACCAGAAGCAGATGAATCAAGGAATACTGGAGAGACTGGGCCAAATGCAGTCTCCACACTACATTCGACTATTAAAAGAAATGGTCAACTGCACTCTCAAGAACCATCGAATTGTCTTTACTCATGGAGATCTGCAACCAAAGAACATAATGGTGGAGCGAAGGGGGTTCTGCGATAATGGAGACGCAGACTTCAAAGTCACTCTGATCGACTGGAACTTGTCAGGCTGGTACCCCGAATTTTGGGATTTTTGCAATTCAACCTTGTATTGTCAAATGAAACCGGATTGGCTTGAGCTTATTCCGGACATATTTGATCAGTACCCGATTGAATACCTAATGATGCAAGTTGTCTACTCGTCGGTCTTTTACTGATGGTACATTGAGAAAATATAGAACATTGATCTTAATCGTTCAAAAAGGAAAGCTATAGGCTGTGCATTTTACATTTTCTTGTACGCGATATCAACCTCTCGGCCTACTTAATCAATTTAATCAACACCACACCAGAGAGGAGAGATCTTTTAAACTAATTTCACAGTGAATCTCCCGCTCAAATAGCGGGAATCGCAAATTCGATGGGAGACCACGAAGAAAGCAGATAAACAACGAAATTGAGCTTATGACCCAGTGTCGTGATATGCTAAGGAATTTGTTCAGCTGTAGAATGGACGTCTTTTACAGGGGCTCTGAAGTACCAGTGCGCGTGCTTTCGAATCCACTCCGTCAGAGGTTGTACCTTGATAAATGGACTTGACTGACATACCTCATTCTACCGCTTTAAGATGCCCTTTTCAAATGCCAACTTCTGAACATCTCGCAACCAGTCTCCACAACGATAAAGTGGTGTACCAGGATACAATTGTTTACCCCCAAGCGTCAATTGGGCTCGAGGCGCCTCGACTGCTCTGCAACACTCCGTCTCAAATCTGGACAAATCTGCGTATGCAATGTATCCAATCAATTTCTTCGTGCCAGGGACATAAGACGCCGAGAGCTCAGGGTCAAAGGAACCTCTTGGGTCGTATTTCATACCCTGGAGTAAATTCCCAGTGACGTGAAAGAGGCGTCCTCTTTCAGACATTCGTGGGGCGGTGGGGTTTGTTTCAATGTAGATGGCTTCATGGTTAGGCGCACCAAGATATTCGGCCGTGTAAACACTGAAAGACATATTGTAGGAGTACTGAGATGATATCGAGGTCTTGCTGATGAGGGCTGTTATATCCGTGCAAGCCCGTTCATTTATATGTTGAGCAGAAACACCAAGGACCTCATCATGGCTCAGACCATTCCTATCGAGATGTCATGTTTCGTGTTGCATCTGTCGGCGTGCATAAGAGGTACCGCGCGCCATAATACACGTTTGGCACTGATTGGCTACACATCAAACTTTCATGCGCAGGTTGCATTACACGGCGAGTCGCGCATTACGGAACCGCTGCGGATTTTTCTTCAGTTTTATTTTCTATTTTCGTGTGAGCCTCCTCACATTGATGGCCACTAAGATATTGCTAGCACTGACCTAGGCGGTTAGTAGTTGGATCTCGTAAACCAAGCGTTCTTGATACTAATGGGGACAAAGGGTGTTTCAGCAAGACGTTATATCTGCCATTTCCGCGCGCTACATGGAAAGGAAACATTGGAATCCAGCAATTTTGGCGAAATAGTACCCAACAAATACGGAATAAAACATGAAAAAGCCAATCAATTTTCAGCATTCGCTGGAAACCCACCAGGAAGTCATCTTTGCTATAAGCATCATGGTGTAAAAAATTATTCTCAGGCTGCGTGGCCACCTTTGTAATAGGGGATGGAATGAAGATACTTGAACAGGAAATATATAAATCTTATTATTAGAGGTTCCAAGTATCGGGCTGGGGAGCACCGTGGCGGGGTCAAATAATTGTTCACGTGCTCCATTCCGTCGTGCCCAACCCCGCCTCTTCGCTGATAGAAGTGCAAGGATCGACTCGATTACCTCGACCGAAATACGCAGCGAAGCAAAAGGTTATATGCGCACTCAATAGCGGTGCTAGTGGTTGTTCGATGAATGGACCTATGGCCTACCTCCGACCGGCTGTGAACAGACCTGAGCACGACGCTTGTGAAAAATTGAGAAACTGGCTGCCAAAGGCGGAATTTTCAGCGAGGGACGATGCGCCACACATGAGGTTATGTCGAAACGTTCCGGCAGATCTTCTTCAGCCTTTCCAAAAGGAGGTGTGGACTTCGCATTGTTAATTTCATTCATGTCGCATACAGCTGACCTGGGACCAGAATATGAAAACTAGTTTGATACAATTCGCGAACGGAGCATCCCCGAGGGAACCCTACGGTACTCTAACAGCAATCTTCCTACACGAAAGCAATGCGAACGTGTCTCTTGTCAATCATGACGCGAACATCCAACTAGCGAATGATGATTCGATAGAATGGAGTGGATTGATAGAGATTCTGAACTCATGCGTCTGCGTGGTGACCTGGACCAAGGAGACTATTTGACGATATTCCACACGAGGTGGGGTCATTGTTCTGGGGATGGAATGCCTGTTATATAGGAGAAGGATGGTATACAATAGTCAAGTGAAGTAGAGGGAAGCGCTGCCGTTTCTTGAGTAGCCGAGAAGCCGGAACCTGGTAAAATCGGAATCTCAGATATGGCGTTGAAGGACGGAAGGGAATAAGAAAGTGTTTCTACATCTGCAAAATCCGGAGGACCTGTCAAATACAGATGACGTGGGTCTGTGTCTTATTTTAGCCGTGGATTCATTGACCACTCAACGACCAATACTTACGCGAGCCATCCTGGGGAAGCGAACATGCCGGATCTGGATTAGCAAGCAAAAGTCGCTGGTCTCGGGTCATTTGCTGTGGAAACATCTCAGAGCTTGCATTACTGGTCAAGGAATCTCTCTCTTGGTCTGTGTTTGTGGGAATCAGCATCATGTCGATGGATCTTTTCCTGAAGGCTCACCGGATTGATTTAGAAGGGAATGCTCGGGGCATTCGTCAAGAGTTGTCTGCACTTGCGCATTGGCAGACAGGTTAGGAATAGGAGACAGGTCTTCTTCTAGATTTGAACTGGTCCCGCTGCTAATACGTCGTCTTTTCTGCGCTTCGCGCAAGGAACCTCTTTTAGGCTGCGAGTCCCTTCCTATTTGGATTTCAGTCCGGTAGTCAGCCTCTCCGTGGAGAGTGAACTGTGTCATGGGAGAGAAGAGCCTTTGTCTCTCCGAATCATCCATGACATCTGAACCAAATGGCTCTAGGTACCATTTTGCAAATGATTTTCGTGCAATATCAAAATTGCAGTGGAGAACCTTACACACGTCGGAGAGACTAGAAGGGGGAGTAATTGTTAGTAGATAACGATAAGAGAAAATTCTCATGTACCTACCGGACACTCTTGCCGAATATGCACTTAATTATGCACGGAACTGAGAGATGGTTTGAGTGCAAATCCACCGGGCTCTTTGTATATTGATCGCCTTTCAGACTGGTGGTAAATATGGACATCGATTTGTTTGCTTTCGCCCAGTACCTTAAAGAAGTAAAGGTTGGGGTAACTAGACCTGTTCGTCAACTCTGTATGAAACGAATTGGCAGAATAACCTCACAGTAGAACAAAATATCACCACTTCTGATATCCCAATCGCTCTCTGTTTGGAGGCGATCAATTGCCTCAACCCCCCAAGCCGCTCCATGCCGAAGTTCCTGAAGGTGATCGGGCCCTCCTTTCGAGATGAACCCCATCATCTTGTCCACAGACTTTGGGTCCTTGCCGAGGCAACATGCAACGTGACAAAGCGCACCTAGCAAGAATTTCTGATAAGATGCAATGAATGTTGCCCACTTCACATTGTTAGCGCATCTTTGTGTAAGCGAAGCATAAGCCCCAAGAGTTTGCATGATGACATCTGAATGCTGATATTGGATGAGTGATGTCGATTCCCCGTCACACAGGCGAGTGTCGATTTGAAATAATAAGTCCAAAACGGAAACTCGAGGATGAGATACAATGCCAGACCATTTTTCAACAGAAGGTATCCTGTTAATGAAGGTTCGTAAGGGCTTTCTCCATGTTTCTTCTGAGCTAGATGAACCTGATACCGAAAGCTTTCTACACTGACTCACTGAAGGGTCCAAAGGTATCGGAGGTTGGGGAAGATGAGTTGTGTCGATTTCAAGTGGAAGTTGAGATCGCACAATGATATGCTGGGGGACGTAAGGTGTCCATTCTCTCAGTATCTGCTGAAGGCGACAAATGTGCCTCTCCAAACCGGCGACATACTGGGAAGTGTCGCTGGTTTCCATTTCATGGATAAGAGTGTCATAGAAGGGTGACATTGATGTAGAATAGATGGTTCAGCTCCTAGGGGTGAGCGGGGAAAGGGAACCAGTACCTAACCTAAGCACAGCAGAGTGGGCGTGACAGGGGTATGGGCTGTGAGCCCATACCCCTGTCACGCCCACTCTGCTATGCGCATGAGCTCACATGCATAACCGCGTTGGGCTTACAATTTCAGTATTAGGTTAGTGCGACTATTTTATAAATGAACTCTGCAATTGATGGCATACTAAAATCGAGGGAGATAAGACTAATGACAATAACTTCACTCTTCTTGATGATCATACTACGAAGAGACGGCTATTCCTCTAGCTCATCTGACTTTCATTTGAGATCTCTCAGCGACGAAGGTATGATTGCTTGAACTACGCAGAGTTCGATGCGCGTTTTTGAGCTGCATATTGCTCCTCGATTCCTTCCCAGGCAGCTCGCGCAAGACTGTTATTTCGGGGCCTAAATCCCAGTCGAGGCTGTACGCATAAATCCGCGAAAGGCACAATGTCTGTGATGTCGAAAGAACAGCCTACCCTTTCTGCTGGTTTAGGCTCTGGAGTTTCTGTCAAAGACTCACCACTAATAAGATTGCACGTAGGTTGTCCTTTCCTCCATTTTGAAGTGGCACCGAGTGCTAACCAAACAAGACCGTGCGGATTTGGTTTTCTCCCAATGGACTTCAACTTATGGAAGACATCAAAACAAAGGGTCTCAATGATGTAGTCTTTGATGCCATTGCTCTTCAAGAGCTTGGCACTCATCATAAAACCCAGGATAACCATGAATTCACAAAGGAAGCATCCCTAGTGGATCTGGCGGTACTTGAGACCGGTATTTCACGGGTCTTGGGGAAGTATGGGATTACGAAATTCGTTCCTCTGAGCAGCGATGATCCGATTATCTTGCAACAACCGGCAGTAGATCTCGACTCAAAGAAAGCTCTTTGTTACCAGCACCTGCATTCCAAATACCGGCAGGAATATGCAAAAAGGTGCAATCTTGCAAAAGTTCTCGGATATGAGATCCACAACATCTTAAGGGACTGGTATGAGGAACGTCTCGAAGATATTTGTAACCGCCTCAGAAAGCTCGGTTACTGTTAAGCAAATCAGATATAATTCATTTCATTTTTCACTTGCACTGATCACCAGATGGAGCTCAATTCAGGACAAGCAAAAAGTCGAAGTTTGGAGAGCCCGTTTCACACATCATGCGCCGATATTGTTCCTGGAGTATTCTCTTCACTTCGCTATTATAAGGCCGGCTCAAGAAAATAATCAAGCCATGTGATGCTTCAGAAGGTGAAGCATTAAAATGCCAAGTCATCAGCGCAAGCATTAGAATAGTACCATAACTGAGACCGGGTAATACATCTCCCACGTAGGCGCATACGTCATTTTCGAGAGAAGTGCTTTCGAGACAGATTTCCCGGGATCTTCTGCTTCTCAAGGTGTTGCAGCCAGCTAGCAACTTTCTAGCATCTTCGCTAAGGTTTTCCGAGTGCCTCAATTCCAAGAGTGACGGAGATGCAATTCTCAAGGAGAGCATTGCCTTCAAAGCAGTTTTTGCCGGCCCATACAGGATTTGGACGGGAATCGGGGCGGGCTTCTGTTGTTAGTATCTCATCGTTACCAGCGAGAGGGGCGGGTACTCACCATGACTGGATCTTTGCTTCAATAACAATGTGCGATCGAAGGCCATCTTGGGAGTAGAAATAGGCCCTTATATAACCTCCTGATTCGAACAAAGAAACCCTTGCATAAGTTTGAAACCTCTCTATTGATGCTTTTACCACATACTCGTCTACACAATTTGAATCCCTTTGACAAATGGTCTGTTTGTCTTCTGTCTCGCTTCGATTGCTTCTACCAAACTGCCTGCAGGTATTTTGGGAACCGACAATAGAGCGAAAGATAGACGAGAATCTAGAGCGAACGATCCCAAATTCTGCCAGCCCCTATACACTGAATGAACCTGCGGTATATGAGCCCGAAAGTACCAAACCTGCATCTAGCCTCAGAAGGCCTCCACCAGTTTACAGTCCAAAGCCGACGGAGAAAGCAGAAGCGTCAAAAATCAGTTCAATTGAAGACTATCATGGTGAGCCTTTCCTAAAAAGTGCGAAACTTTTGATATTGTCTTCTCACTCTGCAACCTTTCAGCAGACATATCACAGACGGACTCTATGCAATCAGACGACAACATGGATAGCCAAATCATTATGCTCCCTCGCATCCCTCCAAACATTCGATTTGTTAAAGGCAAGATTATGAGAACGGAATACACTGATTTCTCCACTCCTCAATCACACGGTGGAAAGAAGATTGCCCCTGAAGATGGTGCAGAATACTAGTTAGGGTACTGGACTTCCATTCAGTCCCCTTCTGGCTCTGTTATTTCCGATCGCTTTAGTAGCCAAGTCTCCTCATGTAATGTAATGTACTATCTGATAGGCAAAGAAAGTTGTCACTTACCCTCTCATTATACATGGGTAGTGTTCGATATAGGTACACTTGGAAGCGAGATGTAGCGGAAAATCAATCGCTCAGCTTCAAAATGTATGGTATAAAAAAAGAGGCGCCTAGGGTCATACGTAGATAATTATCGATGGCTCTTCCACTGTCTATAGCTGGTAGCTTGGCACACCGAAAAAATCGTCCAAAGCAAGTGAGGATGCAATAGGACCTATTTAGAACTGACAGATCAATCAGATGTTATTTCCAGTCGGGGAAGTACATAGCTAGCAAACTAATATAAAGACACTGACCTGCCCTCATTTTATTGACACCATATTATTTCTTCCGGCGTCTCTGAAAGTAATGGCCGCCCATTCAAGCGAAACCCTGTCGGAGATGCTGCCATCGGCACTCGAGTTATTGAACCCCGGCTTATCTATCTTCACTCGAATTCTGTCTCTATATTCTCCTGCTGATGTGTCAACTTGCTCTAGTTACATTCTTTTATTCTCTTTGCTCTCCGCCTTTTTCAAATTCGCAGTTCCTCAGCTTCATCACAGCTTGCAGCAACTAATTTTGTATTTTGCCGCATCTATCGATATCAAGTTCGAGAGCTCGCTCCATGACCCTCTTATCAAATGGGCAGCGGAAAATGTCCAATTGAAGAAGTGTCGACGGACTATTGCTGTGACAAAGTCCAATTTCACCCCACCATGGAAAGAAGACGACACAGATGAAGAAAGTCAGGACGAAGACCCTGCTGAGGAGCAGCGGAGGTTCGAGAAAGACAAGAAATTGTTCTGGCAGAGCCAGAGAAAGAAGGGTGGATTCCAGCCTATTAGCTGCACCCCCGGGCAAAGTCAGCTTCATGTCTTCCGTTATCGAGGCCATTTAATTGGCCTCTATCGCAATCCTCGCCCGAGTCTCAGCAATACTTGGCTTACGGACGCTGAGACAATCACCATTTATGCTTGGGGAAAGCAAATCTTGATGGAGTTACTGGAAGAAGCGCAGGAGGCATATCTCAAACGCAAGGGCAATCGAGTAGCAATTTATCGCGGCCTGAAGTTGCAAAATATGCTCCGTTGGGCCTTGAGCTCCTCAAAGCCTCCACGTCCGCTTTCAACCTTAGCTCTCGCTCCAGATACCAAAAGCGAGATCCTTGCTGATATTGAAAGCTTCCTCAGTCCAAAGACAAAAGCCTGGTATACGTCATGCGGAATACCATATCGCCGTGGTTATTTGTTTCACGGTCCCCCCGGAACGGGGAAGTCCAGCATGTGTTTTGTGATTGCTGGGCTTCTTTGTTTGGATATCTATACCATCAGCCTGAATAGTTCCAAAGTCGACGAAGACAGTCTGTCTAAACTTTTCCAGGAGCTGCCAAGCCGCTGCATAATACTCCTCGAGGATGTCGATAACGCAGGGATAGTTCAACCTATCCGCGAAGTCAGCGAAAGCGACCAAGTGATGGGCTTCTCCGAGGACCGGAATGCCGTTCATAGTGGCGTCTCACTATCGGCCCTTTTGAATTGTCTTGATGGTGTCGGAGCACAGGAGGGTCGGATTCTCATCATGACAACCAATCACCCAAACAAACTTGACGCTGCTTTGACTCGCCCTGGCCGAGTGGATAAGAAGTACTACTTTGGATATGCGGATAAAACCAGTGTCAAAAGTATCTTTTCACTCGTCTATAACCCTTTCATCGGTGGGGGTCCTGCTGGGTTCACTTCGAGCCTTCCAGCCAAGAAGCTGGATCGTCCGGCTAGAGCCATGTCAAACCGGTCAATTCGGGACCTGTCTATCAAGTTTGCAGAGCTGGTCCCAGATGACCAGTTCACAGCAGCTGAAATCCAAAGTTACCTCCTAGATTTCAAGGATGACCCCGATATGGCTGTAACGGAAGCTGCTGAGTGGGTCAAAGACAAGATGACAATTGATCTGCGCGGTAGTTTCCAATAAAATGGTCAATAAGAAATAATCCTACATCCCTAGGCTTTTAGGAAAAGAAAATAAGGACACATGTATCTATCATCAAGGGTTTGGGTTTTCACTAGAGGAAGAGGTACTATATTTGACCAAATCGATAATCTCGAACATCATGCAAGTCGAGTCCATACATACAGTATCTTCAGTCAAGGAGACTGGATCAGGAATTAGCCGGTGATCACCAACTGCAAGTTGAGTTGATGGTTTTGCATTGGTCCAGAAGTGGATATTGCCAGCCCATATGCTGTCAACATTCGGACAGCTTCATCCATAATGGTGTGCATCGATGTCTGTGTAATCAGAAAGTTCCTAGTTCCCTGCATTCTGAAAATATTCAGGGACTTTCGATTGAAACTGCCTGGGGTTCATGTTATGCTACTCCAAGGTGGAGAAAGGAGTGAGAGAGGACCAATCACACATCATGTTGCCCCCTGAACAGATTTGGCTAGATTGTTCGTTGCCCAGGAAAAGCTGTGCACAATTCCAATCAACTCTGAAGGGACGGATCAATACCAAGCATCATCGCAACATCATTTTCAAGAGGCTCAACGAGAGTCTATCACGGGACGCGTAGCTCCAGGACCTGTATGAGGGCGAAAGCACTCCTCAACAAACATACTGCATGATGACCGTGAAGCACATCGATCCAAACCTCATTGAAAATGTCACGACAGACAGCTTAATGAGCGATATTAGAAAAACGAATCGGTGGGTATATGTTAGACACATTGACAATTGGATACGGTCAATTAATTTTGGTTATTGATTCAAGTGTAATAGATGGTTCGCAGTTCACGCACATGTCAATGTTGACTGACGACTTGAACATGTGCGGTGATAGAACTGAATGGCACCTGGTGAGAATCGATTTGCTCGGATTGAACAAGTAGCCCATCAAAAAAATGAAGGGTGTTTAATAAACATTATTGGCTGGCCATACAGCACGGAATTCTCCACCACTGAATCCTACAACGTATCACGTGCATTTTCTAATCCCATAGCAACTCTTTGAGTTGGCAGGGCGATTTTTATTTTTGCCAGATTCCTCAGGCCTATAGGATTTCGGATAAATATTTTCTCCAGCCACCGATCCTATCATCATCAACAACTTGGCCGCAGAGCAGTCCCAAATCAAAATTCTTTAGTCAGAGATTGACTATCATTTCACGCTGTGCCAACAATCTCACACCGTTTATGCCATTGGCGTGACATGTATTGAGGATGATATCACGTTTTGCAAGGGCGTACTCCAAGGTGGGGAAAGGAGTACCAGATAATCCAATCATACCAATGCCCGCAGTAAGGCCTTACCGTCCAGTAAGGCCCCACCCGCCAGTATGTCCCTACTCCCCAGTGTGTCCCTACTCCCCAGTAACGCCCTACCCGTCAGTAACGCCCTACCCGCCAGTATGTCCCTACTCCTCAGTATGTCCCTACTCCTCACTGTGTCCCTACTCCCCAGTGTGTCCCTACTCCCCAGTAAGGACCTACCCGTCAGTAAGGCCCTACCCGTCAGTACGTCCCTACTCCTCAGTGTGTCCCTACTCCTCAGTGTGTCCCTACTCTCCAGTGTGTCCCTACTCTCCAGTGTGTTCCTACTCTCCAGTGTGTTCCTACTCCCAGGTAAGTTCCTACTGTCCCGAGATCTGAGTTTCTGGTCCAACACCCATGCTGGCCTTTGAGACAGTCCACATGCTTAGCTACCGCAAAGTTGGCAAACACGCTAGTCTATCTATGTCTTAGCTTTGGTTTTAATCGTCGAATCGTATAGAAAACAAATATTATATCAGACTAGGTTTTATGTACCGTAAATACTACCATGACGTTGGCCCCAGAGCTCGCTCCTGAAGTCTTCCACGTCATTGATTGGAGTGGCGTCCAACGATTTTTCGGCTTGTAACTAACCTTTTCCTAATGGAACCATTTGCAGGTAAAAGTTCTTTCACTCTTTTTCCTCTACAGAAAGATTGGAAATCTCAACCCTGCAAACAAGATGGTGTTGACCAGCCACACGGACCCAGGTTCGGATGATGCAATTACAATGGCTGATAGGCAAGACTGTTGAATTCCACCGGTGAAATTGCAAGCACCTAATTCTGCACAGCTTTCAAGGAAGACACAAACTTCTTTGTCGATGGCAAACTCAGCTAGAGTTCTTCTTGTATCAGTTTTGCTGCACGGTAGCTCCGGGCTTGGTCGATGAATGCCACTGGTCTTCCCCCGAGGCGGCAGAACTAAGTCAGCTTTCCGAAAAGGTCACCGAATACTTTTGTTTCCATCACAAAGTAACTTTCCAGGCTTGTGGCATATCAGAAAAAGAACGTGAATCATTTTGCTCTAATTTACATGGGATTCGGCAAATCCGACATTGTGCTGTGCACCGGGTTGCGGTGAAAGCGGCAACTATGGGCAAATATGCGAAGAGTGCACAGAATGTACTAGCAATATTGAAACGTATGGGGGGAACAGAGTTTGAAAAAGCTTTTGGTAGACAGGTATGCTAAAAGCTATTCTCTACGTATCATCGAGATGGCTAATCCTATGTGCTTACAAGTTAGAACAGTTTCTCAACACATTCTGGGATATCAGGGCCCCCAATATCCCAGAAGTAGCTCCGTATCAACCACCTAAGCAGCAGAGCGATTATTCTAGCTCAAGTATTTTGTTAGCAGAAGCAAAGACGACGAATGTTCGACATATGTTCGAACTACAAAATGCTGCAATGGAAAGGAGACTAGAGAACATTGGGAGAATGATGGAAGATCTCGAGATTTCTCAGACGCGAAAAGCGGCTCGCCAGGCGAGGCTCAGTCAGCAAAACGAGGAATCTCAAAAAAAGAGAATTGAGAGAGCACAACGAAATCAGAAAGAACGAGATGATGCTGCAATAGAAGGCAAGAACGAGCGAGGAGAGTTCAGCAGGAACGAATGAAGCTGAGTAAAGGTCAAACATGTTTGATTGCCTGATCGCATCTTTAGTATCTCAAGGCGACCGCCATACAAGCATCAATACGGATGCTATTTTATCCTGTTATTTACAGGTGTACAGTAATAGGTTTAGCGTATTTTGAAAAAGCATTCGAGAAAGAATCTCTCGGGGTAGCTGGTGAAACTGATTTCGAACCATCTTGTATGAAGCAGCAAGGCGACCTGGTCGCCAGTTAATGGATACAGAGCCTAGCTGGCCTACATTCCACTGCCCGTGAGCTATTTGGGAACCTGGGCCACGGCTCTGTGAACCGTGACTGCTAGTCAAAGCGCATGTCCAATATTATTGGTCTATTGCCACTCCTTTCTCCACCTTGGAGTAGCTATATTATCTTGGCGGAAGAAATACAAACTCTGTATGACTGCGCCATTGTACGGCCAGTCTATAAGCAATGGTAATAGGCAGGGAAGATGAATTCCGTAGGCTAGACCTTACGGAGGGCCGAATATGATATATGGGTTATTATAACGTGGAGGCTCCTTTGATTAGAATACTTGGTGGAACTATGACGTATAGCCTCTTGTAAGGTAATATTCACCTGTTTTATTCTTGAGCCAATTCTAATTTATTCTTATGCCATTCAATGTTTTTTACCAAATTATAGCAAAAAATTTCACATTCGAATATATAAAATCGATCTAGATGACCCCTATGCAGCCCCTTCATTGCAATATTCAAGCTAGAATATTTGCCTCGCTTGGTTTCCTCATAATGCCTTCTTCAGCCTTCTCCAGGTCTTGATCTGTAATTAAAAATGGGGTCGGATAATAGGAGGCCTAGAAAAGTTAGCCTATGTCACGTGACTCGTTTCTGCCTGCATACTAGTTGTGACCCAAGAAATCCCCAAAATCCCGAGACATCCGCCGATAGGATAAACACTTGGCCCGTTTCCCGAAGGCGAATCCCTACGCAGACATCTGCTTCACACAACCTACTATATTCGCGTGCCTTTTTTATCAAGTTGGATTTGCGACGACCTTGTTTTTGACGCATTGATTTTCTTTTCGAAGAAGAGCCATTTGAACGAGGGCCTGTAGTCGCCATCTGCTAGTTTGTAGCCTTAAAAATGCCTCGGGACTCTAAAATCAGACTTGCTGGGAAGTAGAGTTAAGAAATAAGGAAGTGGGTGCTCTTATAGTCAAAGACTCGTTGGCTAGGGAGTAGCTTTTAAAGAACGTCAAACGTTATGAAAGCGCGAAAAGCGCAAAAGCGCAAAAGCAAAAAAGTGCAATGGCGGTTTTTGAGCATGTAGTAGACCACGGTTTTTTGAGCCAAAAGCATAGCGAAAAACTAGACAAAAACTACTATACTATTTCAGTTCGTGGGTGAACATCTTGATGCCACGACCATTTCGGTGTTATATTGCGCCCGAATCTAGACGTGTTGAGGTTGACCTAACCATCGTGCCATAGGTATTGATCCACAACGTCTTGAAAACTCAGAAATTCAATCAAATATTTGACGGCTGTTCTACCATTTTGGCACCGTAGTCTTAGATATCTTTAAAATTGGCGAGCTTTAAATTTACCAGGATACAATATTAGCCCTATCATAAATTATTCATGAGGCTAAAATTAGTCTAGGGTAAAATTATGGTGGCAATAATATTGGCGAGCTTTAAATTTACAAAGATACAATATTAGCCTTTTCATAATTATTGATGAGGCTAAAATTAATTGTCACAATTATCGTACGAATACTGCATGAAACCGGGTCTACAGATGATCCGACGGCATAGCTTAGTAACGAGAATGGACCCATAAATAGTGGAAAATAGGGGTAATGAAATACAGAGTCATTTACACCTCCAATTGGACGGATACAGTACAAATCGTGACATTAATCGAAGTAAAAATTATGGAGGCAATAATATTAGAGTCGTTCGGTGTTAGCCGGAGATAAGGAAGCGCTAAGTAAGGATTCAAGATGTGGGTTCTCTTAGACTCCTTGCAGGCTAGGAAGACCGAGTCATCTAGGAGGACTGAGTGGTCTGGGAAGACTGAGTGGTCTGAGTGGACTGGAGCTTCTCCAAGGTGGAGCAAGGAGTAGTCAGGAACCAATCACACATTGGCCCTCTGATCCATTGCTGCTCCTCCAGTTTCGTTTTTAAACGGTACCTCATGCGTGATTCCCCAGCTCGCTGCCAATCGCTCCTTAGAGTAATTATATTGATTTTATGATCAAAAAAAGTGCGGTCTAAAGCGTATTTTGAACAGAGATATGTCGCATCTGGCAGATCAGCCCATCTCAGCTTTCCCACAATCCGTCAAGCCCCAAAAATTTGAGCTAACTAGCGTCTTATTATATGCCTCAAAATTTCCTTGATGCGTTGACTATCTTGTTCCGCCGTTGACTACCGTTCACTAATGCTCAATTAGGCGATATGCATGTATCTTACGTACAACAGGTCGTATGCCTCATCTTTTGACATGTCGAGTGGGCCTGCCTTTGCGGTGATGTGCTTTCCACCAGAGCAGTCATTGTACGGTCATGGTGGACCGCTCAGTCGCGTCTACTTTAATTTGCATTCTTGAGGGCACATGGTTTATTTTATTGGCAATCCCGACTCTCCACCTAGCCCCACTGATCACCACCTGTAAGGTTGAGCGACGTCATTGCCCTGGCTCAATACACAACGTACGCTGGTGTTCCATTGAGTTTGGAGATGGGCTGGGCAGGAAATTGAAGCTGGAATTAGCTTGGCTCTGTTGCAACCTCACACCGTTTATGCCATTGGCCTGGCACGTATTGAGGATGATATCAACGTTTTGCAAGGGCGTACTCCAAGGTGGAGAAAGGAGTACCAGAGAATCCCATCATACCAATGCCCGCAGTAAGGCCTTACCATCCAGTGTGTCCCTACTCTCTGGTGTGTTTCTACTCTCTGGTGTGTTTCTACTCTCTGGTGTGTTTCTACTCTCTGGTGTGTTTCTACTCTCTGGTGTGTTTCTACTCTCTGGTGTGTCCCTACTCTCTGGTAAGTCCCTCCTATCCCGATATCTGAGATTCTGGTCCACAACCCATGCTGCCCTTGCGACCATGTTTAGCTACCCCAAAGCTGCCAAGAATAATCTCCAACGATATTTTCCTTTCCCGTTGCTAGAGTTTCTCGGATGAACGTGTCAGGCTTTCCTGTCTAATCGGTTATTGTAAATTACCTTCGAATGTCCTAGAAGATATCTAAATAGGTGGGGAGATCCGCCTCCGCGGTAGCGATGAAACAGAGCTCAAAAAAGACTACAACAATAATTCGCGAGGGCTGTGAAATTTTGTGACTCAGGAAACATGTGGTTTAGAGATAATCTGGCCGAACTTATTTGATTGGTTCATCGCTACTCCTTTCCCCACCTTGGAGTAGCTATATTATCTTGGCGGAATAAATACAAACTCTTGTATGACTGGGCCATTGTACGGCCAGTCTATAAGCAATGGTAATAGGCAGGGAAGACGAATTTCGTAGGCTAGACCTTACGGAGGACCGAATATGATATATGGATTATTATAACGTGGAGGCTCCTTTGATTAGAATACTTGGTGGAACTATGACGTATAGCCTCTTGTAAGGCTTGTGCTCTTCGGTGATATCTCACGTGAACGTATTGCTCTCAAGAGGATCGTCACAAGAGGATTCCGCTCTTAAAACAAGGCTCTTAATACCTTCTTTTCAAGTTATGATGATTCTTGGGATAGTATTGTCGTGATCGCCTTCTTATAGTGAAACACATAAAATTCTTTCTACGTTACATATGCTGAATTAAGAGATGCCTCTCGGGTAGTAAATTGTCCTGAGACGTCTCTCCTGCAACTACATAGCTCATGTTCGTACAAAGGTCATAAGTCGGACTTATATTTCTAGACAAGACTCAAAACTAAATACATATATTCCTGCGCCTCATACAGCGGTGGCGTTTGGCTCGCCTTTTTGATCTAAAATTCAGTGAGGTCTGGATCAGTTATAGATGATATCTGGTCCTAGTTCTATGCTCCTAGGCACGCTATAGATTGTTCCTAGAAGTAGGAATCCAAGCTCCTAGGATACCACCCCTCGTTCCCTAGAGCTATACAGTTCACCCCCGGGAGCTGGAGGTCTCAGGGAACTATGATTCCTACTCCTGGGAGCAATCAATAGCGTTCCTAGGTACCATGCCATGGATCCTGGGTTCGAATATGATCCTAGGAACGTGAGGGGTCTCGCGATTTAAAACGCGGACTCCGGAATAGGTAATCAATAGGAATACAAATTGAAATGCGTGTAATAAGTGTGGGCAATAGAAAGAAGAGGTGATTAACTGGGCAAAAATATCGTGTAAAGACACCATTTGAAGAGGAATGATGTTGATGAACGGTAAAATGAAACGGTTACTTGGTGAGTTGACTCAACGACGATTTCCACGACATATCAGTAGAATAAAATGGAACATCATCGACTAGCCGATGAATGGAGAAAACATGAAGTCAACGGGCAAGCAAACTTGCAGCAGGTGATTAAACCAACTAGTCAGTTGTCTCAGAAATCTGAGTACAGCCTGGTCGAAATAAACGAAATCGTTCACTCATGTCCTTGCTAAGCACAGTGAAAGAAGTAGGGTGTTTATTGAATATTATTGGCCAGACAACAGTCTCCACTCTAAATCACGCACATTTCCTAATACCCAGACACCCCCCAAAGTCTACTGCAAGAATTTATTTCACCCTGCTACCCAAGTTAGTTTTCCTCTTAGACAAGTCCGTGACATGTCCACTTTTATGCCATATTTCCCAGGCCCCCAATCCAAGCCTTCTTCTCGTACTATGTTGGCCAATAAGAGTTCTCCATAATAATTAACTTAATAGAATCCATGCAAAGTTACTGAAGCTCACAAGGTAAAGTTTTTCTGCAAACCTCACGAGAGCTTCCCATCAATGCATATACGGGCTTATTAGTACATATAGAAATCGCCTTGTCTCTACGACAGTGAATTGTACACGCGCGATAAACCGACCACATAGGCTATCTTGGTTCCCTTAATTCCTCGGGCCGATAAGTAGCTGTGACCGACTTCAGAACCTACTATGTATAGAGAACTCTTGCGTATTGAGAATCAATCCACGTCGGAACCACAACTTACCATGCTTTACGCTCAGTAACTTGAGCTATTAGAAAAAAAAGCCATAAATGGTAGTTTTAAGTCGCTGAATTAATTACAAAGTTTCTAGTCTGATGGAAGTGCCGCCATGACTTCATGTACGTTGCTCCGGTGTATCTTTATCAACTAGCTCCAGATCCTGCTCGGTTACTAGTCTTGGGGCTGGATAGTAGGAGTTCTTGATAGGTCAGTCGACTTTTCATCAGAGACATAGTTGGAGACATACTAGTTGCGAGCCAAGGAAAGCCCAAAATCCCGAAGCATCTGCTGATAATATAAATACTTGGCCGGTTTCCCGAAGACGTATGCCCACACAGACATCAGCATCGCACATCTTGCTGTATTCGGCCGCTTTTTTCATAAGGCTTGATTTTCGACGGCCTTGTTTTTGGCGCTTGGACTTTCTGACCGATTTAGATCGATTGGACTGGGTGGGAGATGCGGAAGCCATATGAAGAGACGCGTTACTGTTGGAAAAGACTGAAGGAAACAGGTCACTAAATAGTCGCAGGTATAGACTAAGTGGCTCTCAGGGATTCTTAAGGCTACAAAGGGTACAAAAATAACGGCCCTCTTCATGTTTATGGGATTTCGCGTTGAAAAGGAGTGATGCTCTAGAAACCGTGGTCTTTAGAGTTCATGGTCAACGAATACCTGAAACGGGCCCCGGCAGGTGGTGAGTTCACAGCAGGCAACGAATTTGCGTTGAAAACCACGACCAGGGACGATCGAGGAATCCGCGGTCCAGAAACTGCGGGTATTCGAGTTGATGACCAGCAAAACTCTGAAACGGTCACTCCAGTAGGTGATGAACGTAAAATGTGCCTAACAAATTTATTGCCACGCCCATTTTAACGCCTAGCACAAAAGGGAAGGAGCTTGGTTCTTTCAAAGCAATTAATGGCGTCCGAAGAACGCATCAAGTCTTGGTCTGGTTTTGAGGGCCAACCGTAAACAATGAATGTCTGCTTTGGAAAATTCGGTCAACTGCACACAGCGTAGCTAGTCTGAGGTTGGCCTTTATAGCCTTTTTTTATTTTATTTTATTCTCACAAAATAATACTGTACAGTAAGCAAGGTACTAGGACCGGAAGGGGACTTGGATCAGGAGACTTGGATCGGAGGCCTTGGGAATATGGCAAGAAAGTGGGCATGCCAAGAGGACATCTTAATTGGGTAGCAGGGTGAAATAAATTCTTGCAGTAGACTGGGGGGTGTCTAGGTATTAGGAAATGCGCGTGATTTAGAGTGGAGACTGTTGTCTGGCCAATAATATTCAATAAACACTCTACTTCTTTCACTGTGTTTAACAAAGAAATGAGTGAATGATTCCGTTATTATGATTTCCGACCGGCCTGTACTCAGATTTCCGAGACAACCAATTAGTTGGTTAATCACCGGCTGCAAGTTTGTTTGCCCGTTGACCGTCATGTTTTCTCCATTCATCGGCTAGTCGATGATGTTTCGTTTATTTTACTAATATGTGTCGTGGACATCGTCGTTGAGTCAACCGTAACCGTTTCGATTTATCGTTCATCAACATCATTCCTCTTCAAACGGCATCTTTACACGATATCTTTGCCCGGTTAACTGCCTCTTCTTTCTGTTGCCCGCATTTCGATTTGTATTCCTAATATTGATTACCGATTACAGATCCCACATTTATGTTGTGAGACCCTCACATCCCTAGGATCATATTCGACTCCAGGATCCATGGCATAGTTCCCAGGCACGCTATTGATTACTTCCAGGAATAAGGATCATAGTTCACAGAGAACTTACAGCTCCCGGGGGTGAACTGTATAGCTCCGGGGAGCGAGACGTGGTCTCCTGGGAGCTTTGGTTACTACTTCTGGGAACAATTGTGGGGGTGTCACGTATGTATAGACGTGAATAGTGTCTCGAGATGAACAATCGGTATTACAGTAAGAATAACTATATTTGACTCTAGATACAAAAACGTAGCGGGAGGAAGCAAAAGAGACAGCCTTTCTCGCGTTCAAGGGGAACAATCCGGAACACGCAACAGCCAATACTCGAAGCAAAAGAGACAGCCTTCTTCGCGTTCAAGGGGAACTCATATGAATAATGTGGGTCCCGTAAATCATGTCTCCATTCCTCCTGTATACTTCATGTATAACCCTGACAACAACTAATAGCGTGCCTAGGTCCTCTAAAGTATTGCAGCCTTTACCGGGCCAGATCATTTGCACTGTAGCCCATAAGATCCATGGGCTATGAAGCGCCTTGTTTCTGGGGCAGGACATGATTTATAGCCTACAGTGAGAGTCCAGCAAGAGTAGAGAGTCCAGCAAGAGTAGAGAGTCCAGCAAGAGTAGAGAGTCCAGCAAGAGTAGAGAGTCCAGCAAGAGTAGAGAGTCCAGCAAGACTAGGGAGTCCAGCAAGACGAGGGAGTCCAGCAAGACGAGGGAGTCCAGCAAGACGAGGGAGTCCAGCAAGACGAGGGAGTCCAGCAAGTAGAGGAAGCCAGGACTCTCCAATCAAATGCCACAAACTTCTTGACTGAAACGGACCTGGGTACAATACCCACTGGTCCGGTTTTGTGCATGATACTTGCTGGCCCTTTCGACCAGGAGTACCAATCTGGCATGGCATGGCCTGACCAAATACGAGAAGAGGAAAAAAGTATTAAGTGTTAAGCCTACAGCCCCGGTCTTTTTTCGACGTCTGGAGAGCTCGTTACCCCAAGGTGGAGAAAGGAGTAAAAGCTGGCCAATGGCATGATGATATTGTAGCAGGAATATAATTGGCTTTTAGTTACTCATTTCTCCACCCTAAAGCAACAAAGTCCTTATTGTTTTGCTTCCAGTTGTACATAATCGAAAACGGCCTATACAACTGCGACTATGACAGTCAATGCTCCAGAAGCTTCTATGGGTTGATTTTGTCCCTTAGGATGCGAGCAGAGACGTCGCTGCACCAAGCACGAGCTTATGATGAAGTGAACGTCAGCCATGCTACTCTAAGGTGGAGAAAGGAATACCAGAGTACCCAATCCCCAATCATAAGTTGGTTCCTCTGATCCATTAGCTTTACGCGGGAACTTTATACTGTACCCCTCGAAGTGATTGTTTTCATTTGCAAGATTCACTTTTCTACAGCGAAATTGCCACAGGCTGTTCGCCTCTGGCCCTACTGTCCACAGTTCTCAGAATTGTACGACTCGAACAAGAAAAGAATCCTGAATTGGCTAATACCCTGCGGGAATATATTTCACTAAACTGACCGTTCCTAGATCCGAGCTCTCTATTCACGGAAGTCGTCTTGGGTTCGAAGCACGTTGTTCAGAGAGTCTTCCGACAGTTGTCCTAGAACTTGCAATGAGCCAGATCCCGAGGTGATCCGTCGCGCAGAGATCAAATCTTTGAGCGTCGTCACAATGAATTGTTTGCTCTTATCACCCGTAGATACGTCCTCGAAATAGTTCATTCGACCCTCGGTGGTTTCTTCAGATACCCGATCGAAGAAATTCAAAGAATGTTTGATGTTTTCGGCCTCTTCCTTGATGTCACTTCGTTCGGCGGTGTGCTCATTCCCTGGTAGCAATCCTCGGTGTTGTGATGACCAAGGCTGATTTTCTTGTGCGCGACGATATTGAAGCAATCGAAGTCTCGAACTGACGATTTCTCTTTCCGCAGAGCTCAAGGCTTCAGCAAGAATCAGCCAAGGCATGTTGTATTCTGGAGACGATGATCTTCGTTCAGACGTTCCAGAAGCCTGAGTCATTTTTTGCAGAGAGATGGACCTTGTCTCCTCTATGTATGAGGAAAATTGCGCGCAAATCTCCAGGCCGTGCTGTGTGCTTTCTAATTCTTCTTTCATACTCTGAACGTCAATGGAATCCAATCCCACATCGGCTTGCCTTGCGGAAGATAATAACTTCACCCTGTCCTCAATGGACTGCAAATGAAGCTGGAGGTCGCACTTGGTATTCTCAATTAATTCCTTGTATTCGTGCATGACACTTTGCGTCGTTCTGGTGAGATGGCTATGAGAGGTCAGAAATTTTCGCAAAGAAATTAAATAAACTTGTAAACGAACGTACACATTAGAATAGGCAAGGGCGATCGTGATTGTAGATTTGTAGCCAGATAGCATGTTTTGAAAGCCAGTGACGTCTTCGCCCATGTAGCGCAATTTGGCCCAATCACGGATGCTGGAATGATTGTCTGTTGAGTGTTCAGAGCACTGCATAATCAGTTTATTGAAATCGGTGCATGCTTTGCAACATCGATCAAGAGGTCGTTCAATTATTCCGCTGTTCAGAAACGGTGAGGTGCTGATCGAGTCCTGAAGTATTTTCAGCACCTCCTCGAGATCTCGGAGTGCTTCTCGAAGACCTCTAATCGCCTTTTCCCGGTTGCGAAGACTCTGAACCGTGCTGAACAGGGTGCGACTCGATTCGAGGGCTAATGCCAACAAGCCAGCGAGGCCAGAGCTGATACCAATTACTTCGGCCATTTGAAAAGGAAGGGGCGCGTATTGTTCGATACGATGAGCAGGTAGTGATCAATATATAGACGAGTTAGCGCGAGGTGTAAGAAAAACGAAAATCAAGGGTAGGCGCAACTATTTTCGCGCGGCCCCGCATGCTTTCCAGCTGGATGATAGCGGGCGCGTATCGTGGACCGGTCATTGGCGTGCGTTGTCGACCTAAAATCAGCTACCTATTTCACGTGACTTGATGTGACGTGATTTACTTGCATCGCCTCTGCCGTGTGACGAAGTCAAAAAGAGCTCACACTCCGGAGACTGCCGCATAACAACTGTATAGGTTATGATTTGTTCGACAGAGACGCGCCTCGGAGACGCGCACGCGAATAACAGGCGCTTTGATGCCTGTCCGAAATTAGGTCCATTCAGCACGAGTATGGAGGGTTCGTACAAGAGGCTAATTATAGCGACTTGGCGCAAAGGGAGTTGTCTGGAATTTTACGTGAGACGCTGTGAGGCTTAGTAATCGTACAACTAGCCGCCGGCCCCCACCCCAGCCGACCTCGTGACAATTCATCGATCATCGGCGTAGCGGCCAGTGAACCATCATTGCTTGCGGTCTGGCCCTTGTTGGTGATTTATATTGCCCCCATCTGAGACATCAGGAAGTGGTCTTGGCTGACTATAAAAGCTCTTATTCTCGGAACGGGCTGTTTCCCCCCCACCAATCTCCCACTCAATACACCACTCATACACGTGTGAACAAAGTCATGGCTGAACCAATAGGCCTAGCCTCCGGATTGCTAGCGCTAGCAACTTTCGCCTTCCAGTGCAGCATCTCGCTATACGGAAGGGTCAATACCACTACGGAGTACCGTACAGTGGTTGCGGAAAGGTCATGGTATTCGTCGTGGTTTGGGTGATTCTATAAAACCCGGCCATTGCATGGGCCGCACAATAATGAACCAATTAATTAGGCGGTTGACGCGCCCCTTCGTGTCTCATGAACTAAAAGATCGTCTGATTCTCTTTATCGTAGGAAAAGCTACGGTTTCCGCGAACTCTGATTTTCTTATAATCCAAGACCGTTCGGGGGAGCCTACATATCGTTGGACAAGGTAGATCCTAGGGAACACCACGGTTTCCGCGCGCTTTAGTCTCTCACGAGCCGAACGATCATCCGATTATCTATATCATAGGAAAAGCCACGGTTTCCGCGAGCTCTGACTCTCTTGCGAACCGCAAGAACATGCGGCCATCGCTGTCGTAAGAAATGTCACAATCCTTCAGCAACTCTAAAGGTCTCCCATGAACCAAGCCCCCGTCAGACTGGTGGTATCATAAGAAACACTACGATTTTCGTCCACGATGATAATCTCACGAATCAAAAGATAACGGGACAATGTTCGGCCCTCAAGATCCGGATCTTGATCGAATGAGCACTGTAGCGGCATGCTTCTTAGCCCACTCGGTTAGTAAGCCCGCCCGGTCGCCAGTTGATTGCCAAAGGGCCGAGCTGGCCCATAGTCTCCGGCTCATGGGCCAGCTCGGCCCTTTGGCAATCAACTGGCGACCGGTGCTCGTGATCATTAGATCTCAGCGTCTGTCTCTTACGCCACCGCCTTTCAACCATGGCCATTTGGCATAAGCTCTGGAACAGTAGGCGGTCATCTCCAGCTTACTGTTATCGGACATGTGATATCTGATCACAGGCAACTTTGGATGCTGAACTCCTTACATTGGACCTCGATGGCCTTGAATCGATCTATGAGAGGCTTTAATAGCCAGGTGGCTCATTAGACCTTCACCACCGGTTCTAACGTCTATTGAGGCTGTCATGCTATGTCCAATGGACATTCAAGTTAAAGGTGGGTTTTAGACGCTCTTTTGCCCATACTGTATCAAAATAGATTGTATACCATATAACTGAACGAGCAGTACCAAAAGACGAGTCAAAAAAATACATTGTAGATACAGTATTATATCATAAGCTATCCTCTTTCCCCAGAGCTATACCACCCAACTCCCGGGAACTGTAGGTCCTCTAGGAACGATAAGTCTGATTCCTAGGAGCGACCAAGAGCGTGCCTAGGAACTATGCTATGGATCCTAGGGCCCGATATGATCCCAGGAACGTGAGTCTCACTCCCGAAATAATATAGAGAAATACATCGTATGGAGAAATTAGCGTTTCTATTTCTGGATTTTCCGTCACAAATGAACTTGGTAGCTGAGCCAACGAACAAGGTACAAGAATATCTTGGGCTTGATGCCTGGAAAATCTGGCATAAAGTGGACACAGGAGGATTCTTTTAGGTAGACAGGATGAAATAATTCTTGCAACAGACTTGGGGGCGCCTGGGTATTAGGAAATTCGCGTGGTTAATAGTGGAGAGTGTCCCCTAGCCAATCATACTCAATAAACTCCCTATTTCTTTCACTGCGTTTAAAAGAAAATGAATTAATCGCTTTGTTATTCTTTTCGACCGTTTTGTAGTAACACTCGTTTACAGCGCCTTGCACGCTATTACTGTACCCTCATTAATTCTGCGGTGCAGTTATCGTGGAAAGCAATTTTTTTTAGTTAACTAAATAGCTGTCCTTGGATACGTGGCATAAAATCGACCGACCACAGAGGCCTAAACGATTTCACGCAGTTAAACTTGGAGCGTGACTCTCAAGGTTTCGGAGATACACGTGATGTGTGCGGGGCCCAGGAAGCGTGGGTGTATTCGGCCAATGGCAGTAATTGACCACCGATACTCTTGTCCAGGAGGCGGCGTCTCTCACCTGCCATCCGTTTATTGCTTTTCATCACCACTTTTAAATGATCAACATAACCAACCTTTACCATTTCCGGTTCAACTGTTCAACAGTTGACTCGGATGCAACCACGAATTCATCAGAGTTACTCATATTCATGGACGCTCACCCGTGACCTGAACACACCCGAAAAGTTCACCTCAACGTCTTGAGTCGAGCCTCGATTTCTACGAAAAACCGACTCCTCACCACATCCGACCGACATCGCACATGATTGGGATATTGTTCAGTCTGGAATATCGTGCAACCATGCATCGGCTTCAATTTATGTCATCCGGCCGTTCATTCCTGCGGTCAGTGTGTTGGCGCATCGTGAACAGTCCCATTTTCGGAATAAACTATACGGGGAGACGCCTGGGGATATGATTCGAAAATTCAGGGGCAGATACCAATATTCCCTAAAGCTCTGTCCTGTCCTTGCGCGTAAGTCATATACCAGATGGGCGTTGCACCTATCCTGACGGTGAAGGTTACGGAAAGAACCATTTACATAGTTGTATGGTTTGATTTGTTTTTGATATGCAATGGCCGACACAGACACAACAAAAGAGGGGTTCAATCCCGGTCAAGTCTTGCTGGCCTGGTTGATGCTATTTTTGTGAGCCTCGCCTGTGGTTGATTTGATTGGCTCATTCTTCCCTCCCCCCAAGCCAGAGGGCAACCGTTGCCCCGAACGTTCCAGAAGGGTTTCTGTCTTCATTGACAAGACGCAGTCTTAGTCTTTTGCCATCATCATCGCCCGCCATGGATAAAGCCATTTTGGGCCTGACAGCCCAGAAGACACGAGAGCTATTCACAATTTGCGGAATCGAGGACAGTGAGGAGCACCTTAATCTGGTTATCGCGCACGCTGCCGATCATGGTGAGTTAGCCCCCGCCAACGTCTGAGAAAATGGATCATTAACGGTCGCTTTAGTTTACAAAGCTCGACTCGTGATTGCTGGAGGTGCGACCGAGCCTATTTCTCAGGCTAAGGAAGCGACTATAGAAACCCCTCCGACTCCACCACATGAAACTCGCGGGTCCTATCGACTTATGAAACAGACAGGAAAGGACGGTCCAACAACCTACAGCGATATGGCCAGCACGGAAAAGAAGAAGAAAAAGAAGAGGAAAAGAAGCGACAAGTCGGAGTTGATAGATCAACCTCCCGGAGCGTCAGTAGCTGATGGAACTGGAACAGCCAAAGATAAGGCTCCCGACGGATCAATTTCGCCAGAAGTACAAACAACGGTATGTTATTTTGTCCTCCAGATTGAAGCAAGTCTAACGGATACATGGTTCATGTCTAGTCCGAAGTCGACGACCCCGAGTCTTCGTGTGTGCCGAATCCCCGTGACAGCTCTTTGCCATTACACCTAGACTCAGCCTTCGAGATGAAGGTCATAACAACAATATTGATGCAATGTGTCAAATGCAACTCTGATATCGCACAATATGGGCAGCGCGACTGCATGACCCTGGCAACAACTAGGCTCGAGAGGATGCGGGAGCATGTCAAAGATGTCTCTGGATACAATTATGAGCAGGCGATTCACGCCATTCGAAGAGACACTGCTTTAACTACGGGCAGAGCAATACAGACAAGATACAACGAAACTATCTTCTGGCCAATCATTCTCAAGTGCGCGGCGCTGATCGACCCTGCCACGCTGCCACCCGCCAAGGGCCCGGCTGATGGATTCACCATGGCGGAAAAAGCTGCCACAAAGAAATTCATGGAGGACACTGGGTATAGCGTGGGTGCGGAAAACCAGCGACAGTACCGCATTTTCTGGAAAAACATATTCGATATGCGTGAGGCTGGCGTTGACAAAATTCTCCTCTACCGTACCAAAGAATTCGACAGTTTCTGCAGGGGCTATTCCAAGACATCAGAAACTCCACTCGTGGATAAAGTTTTGAGATGGGAAAACGAGTATCGATCTCATATCGAACAATTGGAAATGCGGATTACCAAATTGAAAACAGGAGACTCGAAGCGTCTTAGCTACCTCAGCAATCTTCAAGTGCTAGAACGACTGAAAGTGCCAGAGCCCTCGTGGAATAATGCTTCAAACGAGTGGGCCGTCAACGCTGAAGAAGAAATATTCAGGCAACGCAGCTCACAGTCTATCTCGACTGATATTCTTGGCATACCACACGGTGATGAATCGGTATACGAAGGTGGGTCAGACAAGTCCGCATTCATCACTCTGCTGCCCAAGGACGACGAGACTCTATTCGTCTCTTCTATTGTGCCGATATGCGAGGGAGACTTCCTAGGTATATTTGCTGGCACCATCCGTTTGTCGGAGGATTTCAATGTCACCCACGGTATCTCTGGTCCCGCTGAGAATCTGTGGCTTGACTATTCTCAGGTCACTGGGGCGCTGAATCAGATGCAGGTATCTGAACCAGGCGGTAACGCAAACGTGTGCCTTTTCTGGGAGGCATTCCATGGTGACAATGCGACGGAGCCGTGCATCTCGTGGCGAGTCTCCGTCAAAGCCACCAAGCACATCATGCCATTCGATCCTATCGTTCGCGCAGCTGCTCACCGAGAACAATACCATTTGCATTCGTCACCTGGAAATGCTAAAAGAGGCTTTCTCGAATCTACTAACTAGTGGTCTGCTGTTGGGGCTCCCTTTGCTTTTTCAGGGTATCTTAGATGCGTTCCGTTCCAGACAAAAAAAAAAAAAAAAAAAAAAAAGCAAAGAAATCCAGCCAGTGACAACTTCATGAAATTACTTCTTATCTTTTGTCCCATATTTCTAATTTCCTTTACAAGAATGCATGTATTTACTTCCATGGTACGATAAATAGGCCTTTTTCCAGAACGGTTAGAACCGACTAATCGGTGCGTCTCAGTCGATCAGGACCTACGCTCAGCAGCGCAATCTAGGCCTGCGGTATTACGTATCTCAGTAAAGGGTAAAGAACGAATAATATCGCGCCCCCCGCTAGATATTCTCGCTATATGTTTTTACACCCTCCCCCTTCCATCTCCATCGTCGCTAGTACCATTGTCACCACCTACTGTAGCCTTAATCCCGTGATACTCTACGCCATATCTGCTATAGTCAAAATTTTTCCTGGTTTCTGTACCTTGTATCGTGAAATACTGGAAGAACGTATTATTTGGCTCTGCCTTTCATACCTGTTTTACCTAGACAGCTCATGCTCTCACTGAAGCAAATACGTGCGAATCGTTTTGCTGGCGTGATGGATAACCGCTCAAAAGCGCAAATAAGAACCGGACTCAACCAGCTTCCAGCTGAGCTGCATTTGTGCTTAACACGGAAAACTGACCCAGAAAGTCGATATTCAGCCATACCTAGATCTCACTGTTTGTACTTTTCTAACACTTGTTTCTCTAATGCATACGCCGGTCTTGCGCTTGCTCCTATCCTAAGACACAACCTGTTTATCTAACTGGATTATAAGATGATCTAGATAAAGTAACACTGCTCTCTTTGTCTCATTATACGAGTAACGTACAGTCTCACTAGGCCACGGCACGCCTCGGCATTTCAGCGACACGGGTTTCTGTAGCTCAATTCGATACATTGAAAGGCAAAAGTTGATGTGCTAGAAGTGATACCATAGCCTCCAGAAAGGTAAGTCATACGTAATACAAAAAAGAGCCAGCCACGCGACCATTCACCATCCTCGGTACATCAAAACTGCCATATCACCACCTTACTCTGTTGTATACAGCATGCTCAAATTGGTGGACTGTGGGTCCGCAGCTCAGTGATAAGTCTCTCAACACGCTGACGGATCTCGTCACGGATAGTTCGCACAGGTTGTAAGCCTTGCCCGGCAGGGTCGTCAAGCTGCCAATCGAGATAGCGCTTTCCCGGGAAGAAGGGGCAAACGTCCCCACAACCCATGGTAATGACAACGTCGCTGGCTTGTACCGCATCGGCAGTTAGGATCTTAGGGTTTTGGTTGCTAAGGTCGATCCCTTCTTCACGCATGGCTTCGACGACAGCGGGATTGATAGAGTCGGCTGGGGCAGATCCGGCGGAGCGTACTTCAATGTTGTCACCTGCGAGATGACTGAGGAAACCGGCGGCCATTTGCGAGCGACCAGCGTTGTGAACGCAGACAAATAAGACACTGGGCTTATTAGACATGATGGGCGTGTTTTTCGAGTTGTCGATTGAGTAGCCGGAGTGTGTAGCTAGTTGAATATAAGCGATACGATTATCTCGATGGCAGGACTGGTGGGTATGAATAGAGGGTGCCGTCAAGTGATATCAAGAACGAAAGAAAAGTGAATATGGCGATATCTCTGTTTTAGGACAAGCGGTAGGAACAAAGTGGCTGTGGTTGGGATCTTATATAGCATCTGTTGGCGGGAAAAGGGAGAATTAATAACGCATCGATCTAGAACAATCTTTTATGAAGACTTCTCGTCCTATAAGTCAATAGCGTTCGACCAGGCCCGATTTGTGAGTCGTCCGCGCCGTTCTTGCCGAAATCGCATTCAGGACAGAGCTTACATGGATGGCTGTAGTACATACTGTCTGCTCATTTGAAATATTATCTTAGACAGTCACCACGAAGAAATTTGCACCGACAGCTAGTAATATAACTCTATTAATAGCTACTTAGGGACTGACATTTGAAAACGGCTTTGCATCGTCAGTTCTATACTTCCCTCTTCATAGCAGCCTGTATGTCACTCAGACCCTTTAATTGGTCGAGGATTTTCTGGAAGAATTCAGCTTTTTCCATCATGACAAATCACTTGCCCAGCTCATCTCTATGTCACTCCTCGATTTTTATTGGCCAATTGTGAAGAGACTGTCACCCGCCCGATATGATTGGCTATCACGAATCACCCCTCTAACTCTATCAAGTGCTAACCGTACATTCCCTTTCTAAGAAGAAACTCCGGGTTCTTCATATATAAGTCTGCTCTGCTCCGTTGATACAGATTTCCGAGCAATTATTATCTAACTATTGAATATCCTCAACTTCATCAATTCAACAGAAGCTATCCTCAGAAGCACCTTACGCACTTAGTCTGCTGATGCTAGCGATGGCTACAAGCATTCCTCAGGTAAACATGCCTATGCAGGCTGAACCGCAACCCCACGAAACCGAAACAACAGCTATTAAGCAATCAACAAATCCCACGGCCGGGGATGTTGAAAAACAAAAGACAAACGAATCTGGGCAGACTACGACCAAGCAATCAGCCTTTAAAGGGCTCGGCTGGCTAGATCGTTTTCTGGCCGTATGGATCTTCCTTGCCATGGCCATCGGAATCATCTTGGGAAATTTTGTGGAAAGTACGGGACCGGCCCTCCAGAAGGGAAAATTCGTTGGGGTGTCTGTTCCAATAGGTATCTACTTCTTTCTTGGTAGTACAGGTCTTTAACTAACCGTTGCAAGCGATCGGTCTCCTGGTCATGATGTATCCTATTTTGTGTAAAGTGCGATACGAGTCTTTACACCACGTCTTCCGAGAGCGTGGTATTTGGATCCAGATTGCATTCAGTGTCTTTGTTAACTGGATTATTGCGCCTTTTTTGATGGTGAGGCCTTTTCCGACTTTGTCGCGGCGAAACTTGCTAACAATATTCTTCCCTAGCTCGCACTGGCATGGGCTTTTCTACCAGACGAACCGGAGCTTCGAGAAGGTTTGATTTTAGTTGGACTGGCCAGATGCATTGCTATGGTACGTTACTTTTTCTCTACGATGTGCACACTGGACTAATTCTTATTGCTGATAGGTTCTTATATGGACTGGTCTCGCTGGTGGCGATAGTGAATACTGCGCTATCCTCGTTGCGGTTAACTCACTACTGCAAATGGTGCTCTTTGCACCCTTGGCCCTTTTCTTTATCCAGATCATCAGTCATTCTGGTAGTCAAGTAACACTATCTTACTCGGCCGCTGCCACAAGCGTGGCAGTTTTCCTTGGCATCCCTCTTGGTGCTGCAATCATTACTCGCTTTGCCCTCCGAAAGTTCACCAGCCCACGTTGGTACGACCAGGTTTTCCTAAAGTGGGCTGGCCCGTGGTCGCTTCTTGGGCTCCTCTTCACGATCCTGGTGTTATTTGCATCCCAGGGCCGGCAGGTGGTTCATCAAATTGTATCAGTGGTCCGCGTTGCCGCTCCGCTTATAGTTTATTTTATCATTGTCTTCTTCGTGACCCTTCTTGTGACCTACAAGCTCGGGTTTGGTTACAAGTTAGCTGCCACACAAAGTTTCACCGCCGCCAGCAACAATTTCGAGCTTGCGATTGCTGTGGCTGTCGCAACATTTGGTGCCAACAGCAACCAAGCGCTTGCCTCTACTGTCGGGCCACTGATCGAGGTCCCGGTACTGCTTGGCCTTGTCTATGTCGTCAAATTCATAGCCAAACGAGTTGGCTGGAAGGACTGAAGCGAAAAGGAAAGAAAATCTCCCGCCTGGCAGCTCAATTAAACTTTTGGGATCTCTTTTCTTCATTTGTTATTAGTACCTTCCTTTGCGATTTCAAGGATCTATGGTGAAGAAGCTAGAGCCTGAAGGCATGCATCTACTATGGGTAATACTACTAATAATGAATACTGGCTAATATTGCATGAACAAGACTTGATACACTTTATGAGACAATCGGGGAGATATGGACTAATTTATAATTCATATTATTCTAGAGACGCGCAAGTGGCGTTTCCGTCTGCATTCGTTGCAACTGATGAATCGAAGCTGCTTCGGTGTTGCGCATTAGCCTGGGTTATCAATTCCTAGGTTCTAAGCGCTGGTAGTCTATCACAGGACTTTGATTAGTTTAACAGATTATCAGCTTACTGGGTTATTTTCGCAGTTACCATTTATGTAGATATCATCCATACGTCTGTTCCTTTAGCATTTTGGGGGCGGCTGGGTGACCGGTCCATGACAAATAGGCTTGGCGGTGACATACCATTGACAAACAGTGACATACCAGAAATTATCAATCAGCCAATCAGTGGAAACTGTGGGCTGCCTTACGCCACATCGACGACGTTATAGATGTGGCATCGCTAAATAGACCTCAGATAACACGTGTAGTATATAATTAGGCTGGATCCCTTCACATTATGTCCTTAGGACGAAGCATTCGTATAGTCTCCACTTAACCGGCATTCCCCTTTGCCTCCGGGTCCAGAATCGCAAAGTTCAACGGAATGGATTCGAATGATACCTATCGTGGTGTGCAAGACCGCTACGCTGAAGTTGCGAGGCAGACCGACCCTTATAGCCAAAGTGATCATGAACGCAAAGTCGCAAGTGCGTTTGGGTATGATCTAGAGGATCTGCGTTCTATCCCAGAGAATGCGAATCTAGGTGTCAGCTGTGGGAATCCATTGGCGACGGCAAACATAGCTGTGGTAGGTATTATCCCTGTCGCATATGAGCGTCGATTTTAATATCTATAAATAGGGCGAGACTGTGATTGATTTGGGTAGTGGTGGCGGCATTGACGTCTTGCTAGCGGCAAAAAAGGTTGGAGCTGAAGGAAAGGCCATTGGTATTGATATGACCAAGGTACGCACATCGTCTCCTGCCTATCTGACTTTAATAATTCTTACTTAAATGGCAGGAAATGCTGGAACTTTCACGTCGGAACGCAAAGAACGCCGGTGCCAACAATGCATCCTTCATCGAAGCGTTCATTACTTCCATACCGTTACCATCGTCCACCGCTGATTGTATCATCAGTAATTGCGTGGTAAACCTAGTGCCGGAAATCGAAAAGCCCCTAGTTTTTCAGGAAATGTTCCGTCTACTGAAGCCGGGAGGTAGAGTTGCCATTAGCGACATCCTGGCAAAGCGAGAGCTTCCGATGGAGATCAAGAAGGATCTCTCCTTATATGTTGGCTGTATAGCCGGTGCTAGCCAGGTCGCCGATTATGAAAGATATCTGAAAGAAGCGGGGTTCCAAGGTATCTACATTTCTCGGGGTCTTCCTCATTCGATTTTATCCTAACATGTATATCATAGATGCAGTGATTCTGAATACTAATGCCGACCTCAATGTTTATAAGGAAATGTGGAAGAGTGAGAGAACCGATGGGCCACCCCCTACGGGCTCATGCTGTGATCCGATGAACCGCAGTACCAGCAGGCAGTTATACAATCTGCCGGATATGGATTTCAACATTTGGACTGGTGAGTGGATCTACAAAGAAGCATAGTATCGAGGCATTATTAACAACTCTCCACATGGATATCGTTAAATAGGCTCTTTCAAGATATTTGCCGTAAAGCCCAACACTCATGACTGAACGTTTTCTAAATCGAATTTTAGCCCTGCAAGCCTTCTGTTTCACGCAGATGGAACTATTCAACATAGCTGGTGCAGTGCTAGTAGTTAGGTAGCCTTGTATAGGGCGAATCAATTGTTTTAATTTTTATGCTACATGTTATCAATTTGTGTCGTATCCGATTTATGGACTTTGCTTATGCTGAATCGTGGACAAGGAAGAATGACAGGCCTATTATGCCCAGCGCTTCGCGTTACAAGGGATTTATAATATCTCTATCAGACTAAAATGAAATTTGGACTAAATATTTGTTTGTGTATTAAAAAGAGATCTCGGCGAGAACAGCAAACAGAACCCCGATATCAACCCTACAGTCTTCCGATTGTGTACGACCCAGTCTGAAACCGCAACGAATCCTGATATCGATCTCCATTTCATCGTATTGTCTCTTGTTGAATTGCAAGATTAGCCTGTAGGCCACAGAACAGAGCATAGATCTATCCTCTCTTGCCGTTTCGTCCGTTAACATAGGCCAGAGTGTCAGAGAATATGCTGGTTGAAGCCTATCGCAGATCATTGTTTCAGATCCTGCAGTATCTAGAGGATCGTAAAACGACGACAAAGTCGGAAAATACGTTGGTGCATTGACTCTCGAGTCGTGTATACGCGCAGCAAAGCTGGGAAAGGCTTGACTAGGTGCGGAGACTTGGTCCAACTCAGTACCATTTGAGTGGGCAAGCAGCGGAGCTCCATTGGCAATATCGGTGAACGTATGTGATGCTTCTATACCCAGAGACTGTTGCAGTCAGCAAGTTCAGTATTGTCTTGCAGTGGAGAGCCTGGACATAGGTAAGGGGCGAGGGAATGGAAATATTCATTTACCTGCTCCTGAGGTTCACTATACTCGAAATTGAAGGCATAAGGTGTTGGCGTTCGGGTGGAAATATGTTCCCGATCCGCATCAGGACGTATTAACCGGTCTATGAGACTCTGGTCTCGGTCGTCCTCACTGACGATTGATGTATCAAATAACGTTTTCAGGACTTCGTTCTCGCGAAGAAGGTTTTGTGCTTTATCTTGAAGCCTTGTACAGCATTGAGCCCTCTCTTTTTCATAGTATTTCACTTTCTGCTCGAGCTCTGCAATGTACCCTCGCCTGCGTTCTCGACAATTCCGCTGGTTGTTGCGGATGCGAGCCAGATCTTCGATCTATTAAAATAATTCCGGTAAGAGATAAACCGCGGAAGATAATGCTGGCGGCGACGGACCTTTGTCTTCTTCTGTCGAGCCATGGGGATTGATGCGGAGTCACTCCTTGCTCCGTTTCTCTGCGCTCCGTTTCTCTGCACTCAAAAGCGATATGAGTAAATAGAAGACCTAGATGTGATCAGAAGATATGTAGTTTTAAAGGCCAAACCCAACAAGTGGAGAGAGGAAGCGGCGTATATAAGGGCAGGCGGGGCAATGGCGCAAGAAAGTAAAGTAGGCCAGGGTCACCTGACATCCCGCGAGTCAACGTTTTGAGGCTCGAATCCTGTTCCACAACCAAAGTCGAAATCGGAAGAAGCAAACCAAATCAAAGACTTAACGTAACTTTATAGGCCTCGAATTATACTATTCATTACTATATCAAGTCATTAGAATGAGATTCAATGCCAACCTCAGCTTCAAAGTATAAATCATCCGAATATATTATTATTTTTGTTGTACATAATAGGTTGTACATAATATGGTATTAATGAAGGGAAGGATCAGCAATCCTGGAACATGCGTCTTCTTACTCATGCCGAGTATCACCATGCCAGGAGTTCCAAATATATGACTAACAGCCTAGGGTTAAGACAAGAGAGGTAACCAGGATAACGCATGATGTATCCTTTCTCATATCATGAAACAAGGGCTGTCTAATGCTGAGGATACATTTTAAGCGAGAGCGTGTATTGTATGACGTAGCAAAGTAATAATGTAGAGCGGACTTGAGCTTGGACATAGTTCTTGACAATAGGAAAGGAAACAGTAATATGTCAATTTATGGTGGAAAAGGACGACTCGGTACGAGAGCTCGCTACCTATCTAATGCTTAATTCTATTTCTGGCTCACGTGACCCTTAGTTTCGACAATAGTACCGTACCGTCTCTGTCTGGAAAATGCCGTTCCTCTAAGCTCTCGCTTCTAGTGAAATGTGAGCCGCAAGCTTGAGGACAACTCTTAAGACACCAGATTTGTGAGAGGTCAAAGCATTCAAGAAATATGCCCACCGAAATCTTCAAGCAAATGCCTGTTATTTGTCCAAAATGGCAAAAATCGACATATTCTTTACCATACACGTAGATTCGGAGGTGCATCCAAGCTCGGATCGAACGTCACGATATTCCGAATGATTCTGCATATTTTCGATAATTCTTGCTGCAGTCACGCATGACATGGATTGACACGTATCTTGAATACTAGCAACTTCATGCGTTTCAGAGTTACTTTCGGTTGTGACGGGATTGAGCCTGGCTGCTCGGTTTGTATTGAATTCTTGATAAGGAAGGATATCCATGTTGGTCTTCGCATCTGACTTTGGTGGTGGATTTCTACTCCCAATAGCTCGAGGCTGATGTGGCGGGTTGTCCGATTGCCAATGTGACGATGTCGTCCATGAATGATGATAACTGCTAGTACGTTGGTTTGGGGCAGTCGGCGGGTGCGGCTTTGCTGGTGCTAGAGACGCTAGTGACATGCACTGAGATAGAGTAGAGCTTGTTGGTTGTCCTCGCGACTCCAAGTATTCTTCAACTGATTTTTCCGTGACACCATGGAGTAGTAGCAGGGATCGGAGTAGTTCATTCTCTCGTGCGACTTTTCTTCCCGCTTTTTGAACCTCTTGTGTTGCCGCTATGCCAAGCCTTTCGAAAGACCATAATCGTTGCTCAAGGCGCTGGACGTACTCCTTACGTCGTGTGCGAGAACGTCGCTGATTTTCGCGAATTCGAGCAGCTGCTGTCACATGATCATCCTTCAAATTTCTGGTGCTATTGACCTCCATTTTCGTGCTATGGAATGGTATAATACCCACTGCGAGGCTGCGGGAAGGTTTGGTTGGATTCGTATCGTCCGAAGAGATGGCTGACGTTAAAACGAACACGGTGGGAATTTACGTTTAGTCATCCTTATTAATCACAACCAGTCCTCAACCAATCCAGTAGCGTAAAATAACATTATATGGTCCGCCGCCACTTGGTACATTGCTCATACCCTGTCCAATCAATACTCACTGGTGACATACTCCCTTCATACACTCTATCTAAAAGTCGAAATTTTTTTTGACTGTCTGTTTTTGGTCTCGTTTACCTTCGCCAACTATCGAATACTCTATGCTTTATTATTCTATCCAAAGATTGTCCCCGATATTTAGGCCGGCAACTTCTTCGAGACGCTTTCTGTTGCTGCCTATATATTCAAAAAGGATGTTTTCCGCTGTCCCTCAGCAAGTGGTTTCTGATACCCACCGAACAGATGCCTTCTATCGATCCTTAGCATTGTCTCTGGATGAAGACGACACAGATATCCGCCAGAAGTACCGACCATTCCTTCTTAGCAGCAATGCCACTGAGGACTGGGTCAACAACTTAGACCTGGCCACGGTTCTAGACATGGCCGAGCATAGCATACGGGATACAAATGAGAGGCTGAAAGTTCTGGTGCTTTATGGCAGTCTTCGGAGAAGGTCATATTCACGGCTCGTGGCATTTGAAGCCTCCCGTATCCTGTTCCGACTCGGCTGTGATGTACGCGTTTTTGACCCTGAAGGTCTTCCTGTTAAAAATGATAGCGATACAAGCCACCCGAAAGTACAGGAACTCCGAGAACTCAGTCGTTGGAGTGATGGCCATGTCTGGGTCTCGCCTGAACAACATGGCAATCTGGTGAGTTGCCTCTCTTCATAATTCTTCAATCACTAGGCGCAACAACTAATTACTCAATCTTCCACAATCATAGACCGCTGTTTTCAAAAACCAGATTGATTGGATTCCTTTGACTACAGGAAGCGTTCGTCCCACCCAGGGCCGAACGCTTGCCATTGCCCAGGTTTGTGGTGGGTCTCAATCATTCAATGCCGTCAACTCTCTGCGGATCCTTGGTCGGTGGATGCGCATGTTTACCATCCCGAATCAATCCTCGATCCCCAGAGCATATACACAATTTCCGGATGAAGGTCAACCAGAAGATCAACGACTCATGCCTAGTGGTAACAGAGATCGCCTGGTGGATTGCATGGAGGAATTTGTCAAATATACGATTCTGATGCGCCCTCATATCGGGCTCTTTGGCGATCGCTTTAGCGAACGGGAGGAGAAGAGATCAAAGGAGGCGAAGATGAATGTCGCTACGGCTAGATGAAAAACATATAACGATATAGACAATGCCAGAGACAATATCTTATGAGCAGTTGCTCAGCATACTTCCTGGCATGAGCCGAGTGCCTAAGTGATCACTAGAAAGGTTACTTATGCCAGTCGCTCTTCGAAAGTTGCCCTGACTAAAAGCTACACTAAAACGCTAGCCATGCCCTGGTCAGGCACTAGTTTTCCCGGAGTCGAAACAAGAGCGACATGAGCATGAGAGTGATGCGGGAATATGGGCTGCCAAATACACCACCAGAAGGTTGCACAGAGCATGAAGAAATAAACTAGTGGCAGTCTCAGCGGCAGAACTCCGGTCTGTCAATCTGAACCCTCCTCCAATAAGCCAGCAGTTTGATGGCCAGTCCACATCGTGCGGGACCGCAGCCTGAATCATCACGAGCATGCGAGACAACTCAGACGTTCGCGATGTACGATGGGAGCTTGGGTGTAATTCAGAAGCGGATAGTATAGTCAGAAATTGTCAATTTTCCACCAATTGGACAGGGAATAGGTTCTTAACTGCACTGGTGCGCGAAAGAGCGGCCAGTCCAATATTCCTGCGGGTGGCATATTGGATAGGTGCTGATCCCATCTTGACTCTTGGATGGCGAATGGAAAATGAAATAGGAACATAGTAACTCGACCCGATGTGCATGATTGTGGCGGTCCACCCGATTCCTTTCTTTTTGATGGCTTCTCAATTAAAATGACATTGGCGCCACCCCCCCCCCTGCTCTTCTTCCAAACGTTGCCTCACAGGCCATCAGAAAGGCTACATTAAATTACCAGCGAAATTCTTCTGAGCCCAGTATGTGCGGAATGTAAATGTACGCATCAAATAGTGAAGTCTCATAATTCCAGATACTCATTAGGTTTCGAAGGTATGTTGTTTGGTGTGGCCACTCGCCAGCCTTTTGGTTGTCACTGATTGCCAAAAAATAACTTTGGGTACTAGGGCAGCCAGTCTAGTGACCACGTTTATTCCATTTGCGCTGAGTGCGACGCTTATGCCGCGTGCATTCATCACGGCAAGTCAGTGGATAGGGTGAACACAAACGGAGGGTGGTATAGTGACTCACTCCCGCATCATGATTGGATCATATTTCGTCGGGCAACATGCACCCTGGGACAGATGCCACAAGAGTATACCATAACCGAGGGAGATAGCACGGCGTCACTGTAATAACCCTGGTTGGGCTTTACAATCGAGCCAATGCGAAAACGCAGATATTTATGTTCGGTCACGCGAGCTACTAAGCTGAGGGGTTTATAACCCCATAATTCTGGAGCTTCCAGGGCATTTTCAGAGAGTGTAGTTACGTTGTTGACTTTTCCCGGCACTGTTCAGGTCTAGATCCTTCAATCCAATCCGACTTCCGCGGATCCATTGAAAGTGCTCTTCTCCTTTTACAATGAATCACTCAGCATCAATTGAACAGTCATCGTCAAAAACCAAGAATCGACTAGCTCTGCAGAAAGACACTGAAGATAAAGACGTTGATAGAACAAGTTCCGTCTCGTTTTTGACGCTTCCGCCGTTGAGGGCCATTTTAACTGAGGGGCATCATCTGTCGCACGAGAAAGGTATGCCCGAAGGTAAAAATGAGACAGTAATCGGCCGGTATGTACTTGATCCCTAACAGCGTCCTCGGCTCACGAAAGTAGAGTGGGAGAACATCGTCAGGAAGAGATTCGACCTAGTTCTTCTTCCCATCCTGATTATTTCCCCAAGCAGAAGGGAAGTCAGCATCAGCAAGCCAACAATATGAAGCGGAGATACAGGCAGACCAATCCTACGTCACTCCCAACTATACAACCAAAAGCCCTCAGAGCAGAGCCGAACCAAAAAGGTGGAAGTTTCATTCTAGACAAACTAGTCAACATATCCTAACTCCCACGTCGGTTAGTTGCCATCCGAACTCAAGTTGCTGCTCTCGTCTCCAAATCAAATTACGAGCATATGGCTCAGACGTCCGCGCTAGAAGTGGAACTATCCTATCCTGACGGATTGATGGCGGACGTTACAGCAAAGCGTCAGCACCGCAAGCTTTCCGAAAAAGCTAGAAGAGACCGCATGAAAACGGCGCTCAAAGGTTTATCGGACGTTATATCCCACCGCGCATGTCCCGAAGCAGCTGGAGGTGCATTGCACCAGGACATTAAGGGAAACAGCCAAAGCAAAGAGGTTGCGGGCGGATTTCCCTCGGAACATAGCGACAGGGTATCCATAGTAGAGGCAGCTACTCTCTATATTCACCAGTTACAAAAGAAGCTCGCGGAGACAAATCACAGGCTGGATGAGGCAAGCCATTCTGGCATGGTAAATCTAGAGAAGAAGACGAATATGTAACATCCACAATTTCCAATGAAGATATTCTGCTATTACAGTACGTCTCGTATCTCGTACGTAGCATTATTATGAACACACGGCAATATGACATGTACTTAAACCGTAGAGGACAGAGCAGACTTATCGACTATACATAACCAGGAAGCTGCAAAAACCCCAGAGATCATTCAACATATCAACGTGAAAGCCATAGCAAGGGAAACTGACCTTGCCATTATTTGGAGCTGAAGCAAGGATGTCACTATATGGAAGGTGTTAGAATATCAGGGAATGTGATGGGGAGGAAACGAACTTATATGCTGCTGTTGTTGTATCGAACCCTCTTTGCGGCGAATGTATGAGTTGGACGGGGACCTCAAAAAACCATTCGCTTCGTATATGCATTGCTGCATTCACCCGTGTGATTATACTGTAATGCCTGGCCACATTGCAAAATGTAGGAAGAAGTCCAGCAGGGATCTGGATAGGAACACGGACAGCCGTTGCCCATCCTCTTTGAAACTCCGTGGAAGGGTTTTTGGATACTGCCGTTGTTGACGATGCTGTCTGTTGAACGATATGACAGAGGTTGGACGGATCTGCGGCGCTGCCCAGACAAAAAAGGCTTCACCTGTGAGACCCTGGAGCTTGACTACCTCATCTCTGAAACGTACTGTACCCTCTGTCGTGAGCAGTGTCTGTCTAGGCACACTATGGGCTCAACACTCCATGTGGCGCTCTGGGAATGCGGCTTTCAGGCGGTGAGAGGCAAAAGATCGCGATTTCCCGTGCATTGATACGCAATTCGCGGCTCCTGCTTCTTGACGAAGCTACCAGTGCTCTGATACAGAGAGTGAGAAACTGGTCCAGACTGCCCTCAATCGTGCCTCTGATGGTCACAGAACTATTACCGTGGGTGTCGGCCACGACTAGAGTGTCGAGCACGACTATGCGGTCCGAGAAGACTGGGCAGTCCAGGACTAGGGAGTCAAGCAAGGACTCTCCAATCAAATACCGCGAACTTCGTGACTGAAGCGGACCAGTGGGTAGCACCAGCATGCGAAAGCCATATCTCACGTCGTGCCCCAGAAAACAATGTGCTTCACAGCCATGGATCCTATGGGCGACCGTGCAAATGAGCTAGTTTGTTGGGGGTGGCAACATAATGGGTGATTGGTTCACTCTCACTCCTTTCTCCACCTTGGAGTAGCATAACATGACCCTGCAAAACACACAATCCAATCAAGGGGCTTGCAATATCTTTGATGACGTAAGCCTATACTTGGAGAATTTCCAGAGGACCTACTTTGGTCGACTGGCTCTGCTTTCCCCACAATAAGCTTTCACCTCACAATGAAGGAATTGTCGTATTGTCCCTGTTTGGCTGTTCTGCTGAAATACATTTCGATTCATATTGCTATAACGATTTGGTTTCAATCTTCGAAAGAGAAGAGATTGTCCTCGTCTGTGGGGTCTTCATTCGTTTGCCTATGGAAAAGACTCCTTTTGGGACTTGCATCCCTCCTATGCAAATCCTCGTTGGCTTTCTTGTCAACGTTGCCGGCAGCCGGGATAGGGGAAGAAGGGTGCGAAATATTGTCCCGGTGGAGATGCGCTCCGCCTGTTTGAATAGCGCCGAGATCGGTCACTCGATAAGCGGCGGAAAAAGCAAAGTCGCCGGAGTCAAAGTACGTCCGTTCCTTCCGATTGTCAGCACGCTCACAATCAATCACATTTTGAGTACCTTGAATTTTTCACCTAGTAAGCCTCCACGCGGCCGCTTTCCGTACTTGCTCAAGTGACGTTTCTCACTTTCAGACAATGACTGAGGGAATATTATTAGCGTCTTTGTTCCAGGGTTAGGTAGGTGCGGAAAGGCCCTACTTCAGGATACGGTTCCTTGCCCCCTGATTGCATTTTAAGAGGTAGTCCCGTGTTCTCAGAAGGTCTTTCCAAGTACTCGATGGATTTTCTACCTGATCTGCAATTCCTATGAATCCCCCGGCCAAAGGTCTATGACGTTATTATTCTGTCACGTGCTATTATATTATATATCATTGTATTCCTCGACTTTCAGACCACTCACCCGGCGTTGCCAATCCATCTTCATCCCTAGAGATACTCCGTAGTTATACTTTCTTTCTCACTAGCATTTGAATGCGGCGGATCCAAGACCACTATACTATATAAAATGATACGCTGCATCAAGCCGGGTAGGACTTCCGTCATTCTAGGTATGGTAAGCTTGGGTACGAAGCTTGGAAATCAGCCGAGTGTTCCAGGTAACAAAAGGGTGCCAGGTGCGCATTCGCACCTAAGCGACATCGATTGACTATTGCCCTTTAATTGACAATGTTATAAACTAATTATTTCTTTTAAACAAAGAAAAGAAACGGCCTATCTATGCTTTTGGCGGGCGACGCAACTGTTCTTCTGTAATGATGACGTTAGTCCTTGCCCCTCTACAGTAGTTCAATCAAGACTCATGACTACGGGTGACGTCTGTTTCCGATCATTTTTTTTACCTTGCCCATTGAAAGTATAAAGGCTCCCAAGGTCCCCAGACCTTTTGTGATTAAACCATCAATCAGATTCCTCTCAGATCATTCAATACATTCAGCGACCACTACCCATTACCCTGCAAATATGGCCTGCAACTGCGGATCCACATGTTCCTGCACTGGTCCCCAGAGCTGCACTTGCTCCACAAAGGATTGCACTTGCAATGCCTGCGGTGTGAGTTCAGCATTCCACATATATCTATCTACACATGGATATACTAACTTTTCCACCAGAAATAACTGCCTTGCTACACCCTTGCTACACTGGGAAATTTAGTGTTTCTTAAAATTTCACACCCTATCATTCATGATGTGTCGTCAATTGGTTAATGATTAAATTATGGTCGTACGCGGGACGTTTTGGCCATTGTAAAGGTAGAAAGGACAGGAAACGGTGTTGCGGACAGAATGTAGTTTCAAGTTCTTACAGGATCGACCCACTTGCTTCCCAAATCCCGAGACCATAAGAGTCCGGTGAATCTTAGAAATTGACTACGAAATTCTATGATCACCATCAGCATCAGCATCAGTTATTGCTCCCCCTGGCAGAGGGGACTATATAGAAACTATTACATAGCAGAGGGCATTATGTAGAAACTGCTATATAGTAAGGTAGTTTATGTAGGCACTGCTATATAGCAGGATCGGGATGTAGTATCGGAAATAGGCAGCGTGGCGAATAGGGAGCGTCATGACACCCCCGCGACGGCACTTGCAGATGTATAAATGAAAGACTGATTTTGGCATTACTTATTTTATAATGCACCACAATGGCAGCGTGAGAGCGGGGCATCGGCGTCGCGCCCACGATAGGGGTCAGCGTAGTAATATTGAACTGCCGGCCCCAGGCAGTCTTAAAGTCTCGGCGAAAAAGAGATATCTGCTGCATCAAAGGACACATCACAACATCATGAGACTGAGAGCCGCAGCAGTCAAAGCAGTTTGACGAGAGCTGATATGACGCATCGGCGCCACTGACGTAGCAGTAGTGGTACCATTAGACTGACCAATCAGGGCGGGAAATTGATCCTGCCCTTCAACAAGGACAAGTGCCATGCCGCTCTTGCGAAGGAAAAGAATGTAATGTTAGCAAGACCGAGATTATTAGATTATTCAGGATACGACCGTCTAGCATTTGTACTCACCACCATGTGCCACTGGATATGGCAGTGAAAGATCCACGCGCCGGGATTATCCGAAACATATCTGATTTTAAGAAAGGTAAGCTATTGTCTGGCCAGTAGATTATTCAGGTGATTTACCGGATCACGGCCCATCCTGACGGAGGAAGATTAGTTGTGTCACGATAAGGAGGATTTCGAAGATTTATTAGGGATTCTGGGGCGTCCGTCGCGGAATCATACGGGAAAGAGCCGGTACCGGACCCAAGCACCCAGAAAGTGTGGCCGTGTAGGTGCATGGGATGGCTCATCTGCGGTGAGTTTATTTCCCATTAGTTCCAGCTGTCCACATCATAGAAAGGTCGTTGGAATCACTAATTTAACAGACTTACCGTATCCATCGAATCATTTGCAATTCTCATAATAATATCAATCGTTGAGTTAGACGGCACATGGATGGTTGTATTCGCCTGCCAACCGTCTGATACGTTGCCCTGGATGATTGGTATTTTTGGCTCAGAGTATGAGGCGTCATTCACTACCCATGTCACAATGTCGGTCTGGTTAATTGTGAAAGTGTATGTCTGATCTGCTGGTGATGAGGGAGGGTTGACAGGCGCGAAGGGAGAAAGCAACTGAGGATTAAGTACGCTGGTATCAGGTTTGGCTGATCCGTTGGTCAACATCCAAATGGTTGAGGGATCGACCGTGACGTTCATTGGGGTTCTGCTGCTCATCATGCTCATCTGCAAAATGAAAACGAAAAGTCAGCACGGGCATGATATGGTCGCGACTTGCTTGCCGATTTTCTTACGTTATAGGACACAATAGCTTGCCCTTCAAGCACTTGTTGCATGTCACCATTGGGGTATGATGCGAATCTGAGATAGTAATTCCCCGGTTTCTGATCAAGTCGAATCATCACTGAGTACCGTTGGCCGATCTCTATTTCCAGGACCTAAAATGACGTGTGGTGAGCCCAGGCTGGGGGATATAACGGATGCTCTTCAAAGGTATGCTCACCTTCACCTCCTGTATTTCCACATACAATCCGTCGGCAGCATAGACAAACATAGAGTGTGCATCCAGAGAGACATGTAACTTGCTGACTGCACCGGAGTTGACCAGATTCAGCGCGAGCCAACCACTCGTGTGATCCGCAGGGATGGTGAGCAAGGACGACGAAGTATTGGTGCAGGTCTCAGGTGGGAGTGAACTGGCATTGTACCCTTGCCTAAACATCATTGGCGGCATACAGCCACGGGGACTCAATGAAGTCATGGACGGTGACATGTCCGACATCGTCATTGTAGCTGACATCGGCATTGCGGACATAGAAGTGCTAGACATAGTCATACCCACGGTCGTATCCATAGCCATCGTACCTGTTGACATCTGAGAAGATGTGGCGGATGCGTCCGTGCTCATGTCCATGTCCATGTCCATTCGTTTCGCCATTGACATTGCCATCATTGATGAAGAACGCTGGTTCATATCTTCATATCCCATATTGGGTCCTGCCTGGAGCATATACTCCGGTAAACACTCAACCCTCCCGAATCCATTGGCAAGGATGCTGTCGACACAATTTGGAAAAGCGCCTGTCTCAAAGTATCGAGCGTAAATGGTGTCCGAAAGTTCATGTGTCCAGTCACTCAAAAGAATGGATGTAGCGTCCCTCTCCGTCTGCAGAATGATATCACGCTCGTGTGGGCTATGAGCAAGCTTTTCAAATGGCCGCAGTCTTTGGGGAGATGGTCGTATCAAGAGTGGCCCTCTTATGCCGTCATTGTAGTATGCTCTAACGTGGGAATGATACCAGAAGAAGCCATACTGATCTTTGATCGAGAATCTGTAGGTGAAGTTACCGCCAGGAGGTATGGGATACTATGGTCTAGAATCAGCAACAAGGATGTAAATTACCGTCAAATATTTAAGGACTGACCTGCGTGACACCAGGCACTCCATCCATATCGGGACTACCCCTTTGCAAAATCCCTGTTATGGCACAATCAGTGATCACTGGTTCTAAAAAAACTGTTTCCTCATGGAAGTGACTTACCGTGCCAGTGAAGAGAAGTATCAACGGGGAGGTCATTCTTGACAAAGATTTCCAGATCGTCGCCTTCGTCTGCCTCGATTAGGGGCCCCGGTAGCTGACCATTGATTAGAAAGACTTCGCGGCTGACACCATCTATTTAGGAATTAGCTCTGAAAGTCCCATGTTTGGCGCTCATGGTCCACGTACCCGGAGCTTTAACGTCATTATGCACCGTCAAGTTGTATGTACGGAGAATAGCATTCGAATGAGACACAAAGTAACAAAGTGCAAGCCAAATGGCGTACGAAATCCGGCAAACGGACATCTTTGGCAGATAAGGAGGAGCTACTGCAGAAAGGCACGCTTTAATCCCTTGTGGGGGCGAAAGCGTCGCCATTATTATATCCGTCACCTCCATACAGCCACGTGACTGCGATATTTTCGCGGATTTTAGCGCGGTCTTGGCACTGCTCGATGTCAGGGACATGGCGCAAAGTTGGCCTGTTGGTAAACTATGACATAATTTTACGCACTAATCGCGCATAGAAGAATGTGGATTGGTCAAATGACCGAAGTGGGCCCACAATCGAATTGTCAAAAAGTTAACGATCGCATTGGATATTGATGCTTGGCCTTCAGAACGGTTGGCCTGGTCTTTTAAGTTCCTTGGAATATTGATGTCTCTTACGCGTAACGCAGAAAGCAGAGACAGCCCAGAACCCAACGTGCCAGGTGGCGAAAGGCACTCGGACGGGTATATTAGTTCTGAAACTTTTTCTTATTGCGAGTTTCTATTTTGACAAGTACACTCTACATTTTCCTGAGAGTATTAGTTCAAATCCTCGAAGATGGAACATCATGTCACACAGCGTCTTTCCATCAACGTCCAGAACGATCTTCCAAAGGGCAACATTGTTATCAAGAACACCGTCATAACCTGGTATTTGAGAAATATTACCATTCAGAGACTGGAATTGAACTAACTTTACTCGGGAAGTGGTCAACCGTACGAAAAGAGCGATATCGCTAAGCTTTTGTCTCCCGAAGACGTGAATCAAATAATGATTCCACATGATGAGAACAGAACAATATCATTCTGTGGCAGTGCAACTTACAGAGTGGGGGTCGAAGGCACTTTGGATTTATACCACGATATCGACGGTCAAATAGTCTCGCTGCATTGGAATGGTCCATGGACTCGGACTCGTAATCAGTTTGATATGGCGAACCTCAACTGTGAAGAGTACACTGTGAATATGTCCCCTATTCAGGAGAGCGGTATTTTAGGTGATGTTTCAGTTATTGTGGCACAGACAAGTCGATGAAATTGTGACGCTCCCATTTCAGTCACTGTTTGCACGCGCACCCTCCCAACTAAAGGAAGAAATTTGATGTACGTCCTCTCTCATTGTATACCTGGCTCTTTTTTGGGGCAGAGATTGATTGACGCACCCTGAACGTAGGGTATCATGTGAAATATCGAAGTTCGGAGCCTGTCCTTGGATAGAGATAATCATCAAGGTGTCGCTAGGGGCTTCTAGATACTAGATACAAGACAAAACACATCGCGAGGAATGCAAAGGCGCTCAGGAGCCTAGGAAAACCCACATAAGCTAGGTGGGACCAATCATTGCGTATGTTCTTTGGCAATGATCTATACATCATCTTGGCTCCTGGATGATCGCTGCAAGCTCCTAGAACGGAATTGGATGCTCTCAAGGATCCTCATATCCACCTCTATTTCGGCTCGAGTCGTTCGTAGGAAGCCAACAGAGTAAACCAGTGGCAGCTATGACGCTTTATCGGAAGACTGAACCCGTTGGTGATATTGCGCAAACAAGCACAGACCATCGGCCAGCGGATATTTTTACGACTGAAGCCTTCTCGCCGGGTGCTCCACGCGAGGATCAAGGTCGAGACGGCCAAAAATAAAAATAAAAATAAAAATAAAAATAAAAATAAAAAAAATGCAATATCAATGCTAGCTGCAGTGACTGCGCCAGCAAAGACAACAAAATCAGGGACGGTATCAAGGATTAGACCTATACATTGGTAAGCGTCCATGACAAATGAATGAGCATACTGGTAACCAACAACACGAACTGGACAATAAGCAGACCTGGGTATAACTGTCGAAGTTAATCAAAAGGCGCGTGCGGAGAGAACTTTCGTCGTCGGGGAACTCACAACTTTGACACGACATATTGAATACTAAAAATGAGATAGCAATTTTTTTTGAGGTTTCATGATATGTCTTTTTTTACTATGGCCTGAAGTGCGTTATTTTCGCCATATTACCTTTCTCTGTATGCGTTGCCCCCCCGCTCTAAGGTAAGATCGTGGTGAAGTGGCGCCTCGATTTAGCTTTCTTCCCGCGTTGGCTCAGCCGCACAAATAACGCATCCAGTTCTTCATGGATCTCGAATCAGCACCTGTCATCTCTGGCAGGGAGTGGCGAACCTAGGAACATGCGCGATTAGTGCGGTAGCGTGGTGGAAGTTTGTAATACATTTGCAGACCCTAGAACGTTCGAAATCAGTCACCCTGTCACAACCCTGAACCAAGGCTCGAGATCTATAAAAGCTAGCTGTTCTCCGCAGATCGGACAACCACCTTATGTATCTTTGGTCTCTCTCACCCTCTCGTCTATCCGCCGGAGATGGCTCCGAGTGATAAGTTGTCGCTGCCTCAGTCGAGGCTGACCACCATCTTAGTCAACAATTTGCACTGCCCGTCGTGCGTGACAAACGTCGAGGAGACTCTTTCGGCTCTAAAACCGCCTCCTTTTTCCATTTCGACATCTATTCTTCGACATGAGATCGAAATCGTGCACTCCGTTACGCTCAGCGCCGACCGCATCGTACGCGCTCTAGAGGATGTTGCCTTCGAGGTTGACAGTGTTATTCCCGATGCCAGCGAGGGTGATATTGAGGCCAACGCCGCAGAAGCTCCAAGAAGAAGCTCCCGTGGCGAGCTCGAACACAACGTCCTTGCTCAGTCCGAATTGCACCTCTCAAAATGCGACGCATGTTCCGCACAGCTCGATATGCTGTCGTCGAAGACGTCCTCTACCGTTCACAAGGAAGCAGTCGCCGACGAAAAAGATCAGCTCGGTCGACACGTCCGTCAGACAAAAGAAGAAGCGCTCGTGTCCGTTATGGATGACCACCTCATCGACACTCGGGTGCGAGTCACATTGTCCGTCAGTGGGATGTCATGCAGCTCCTGTGTGAGCAAGATCACCGGGGTCTTGCAAACTCGACCGTGGGTACAATCGGCCGACGTCAATCTCTTGACGAGCAGTGCCGTTATCATGCTCCTGGATAAGTCGCACATAGACGAGTTGCTCGAGACGGTTAGGGAAACGGGTTATACCACGGAGTTGATCGAATGTGAGGAGATCCGACTCCAGCAGCCATCGATTGCGTCCGGACTGGAAGATACGTGGCGAGCTTCGTACGTCATCCAAGGCATGACCTGTAGCTCCTGCGTCGGGAAAGTGACCGACACGCTAAAACAGTACGGGTGGATCACCACAGTGGATGTGAACCTCATCTCCGCTAGTGCGATGGTGGAGTTCCAAGGGAAGGACCACCTGGACGAGATTCCTGGCATTATCAACAGCCTTGGTTACACGGCCACCCTCGGCGACGTCGAGAGCAGAGCCCCATCTAGTCAACCCAGCTCGAAGCGGTCGGTGACCATCCAGGTGGAGGGGATGCACTGTCCACACTGTCCACAGCGGATTCTCGATGCCCTCGCCATCTACTCGGACAGATTAAAAGTGACCGCGCCTCCTAGCAAGACACAGCCGAAGATTACTGTGAGCTATCTGCCTGAGGCGCCAAAATTTACCATCCGACATATCATGAGCACGATTGCCGATATCGATAAAGCCTTTACCGTTTCAGTGTACCACCCTCCGAGCCTTGAGGAACGCTCCCAGGCGATGCATCGCCGGCATCAATGGCATATCGCTCGCCGGTTGATTTTGGCCCTGCTAGCTGCCATTCCGACTTTTATCATCGGTGTTGTGTATATGTCCCTGGTCCACAACGACAATCCCGGTCGGATTTACCTCGAGGAGCCCATGTGGTCAGGTGAAGCATCACGCTCTGAGTGGGCGCTCTTCATCACGTCGAGTCCTGTCTATTTCTTCGCTGCAGACATTTTCCACCGCCGCATGCTCACCGAGCTCAAGGCGCTCTGGCGACCCGGAAGCAAAACTCCTATCTTGCGTAGATTCTATCGCTTTGGAAGTATGGATATGCTTATGTCACTGGGCACTAGCATCGCCTACTTCTCCTCCATCGCTATCCTGGCCATCAATGCCGCGCAGCCACACGGTAGCCCCAAAGCTTCTCATACCGGCTCGTACTTCGATGCGGTTGTCTTTTTGACCATGTTCCTACTGATCGGCCGGTTGCTCGAGGCCTACAGCAAAGCCAAAGCGGGAAATGCAGTTAGCCTCCTGGGCAAGCTGCGCCCGACAGAGGCCACACTTGTGGACACGGCCGGAGCGGGTAGCCTCTCCGCCTCTGCGAATTCCAGCACAGTTCCAATCGACCAACTGGAGTTCGGAGATGTGGTGCGGGTGGCGAACGGTGCTTCACCTCCGTATGACGGAACGGTGATCGACGGAGAGTCACAGTTTGATGAGTCGAGTCTGACTGGGGAATCAAGACCGGTCTCCAAGTCCATTGGAGACGAAGTTTTTTCGGGAACAGTCAACCAGGCAAACCCGGTCTTGGTCCGTGTCACCCATCTTTCAGGCGACTCGATGTTGGATCAGATCATCAACACCGTTCGCCAGGGGCAGGTCCGTCGAGCGCCAATCGAGCGCACGGCAGACTTGATTACGGGTTTTTTTGTTCCCGTCATCACCCTCATCGCGGTGTTGGACTGGGTAATTTGGCTGGGCCTTGGTGTCTCCAGCCGGTTGCCCGACTCCTGGAAGGCCGACACTCCGGGAGACTGGGGTTTCTGGTCGTTGCAATTCGCCATCTCAGTTTTTGTTGTCGCGTGCCCCTGTGGTATCGGACTCGCAGCGCCGACGGCCCTTTTTGTCGGTGGTGGTCTCGCGGCTCAGCATGGGATCCTCGTCAAAGGTGGGGGTGAAGCCTTCCAAGAGGCCAGCCAGCTTGACTGCATCGTCTTTGATAAAACCGGCACTATTACCAAGGGCGGCGAACCTTCTATCACTGATCATGAGGTAACACATAGCGCAGGCGTCGATGATCTTTGGGGCGCCGTTATGGAGCTCGAACAGAACAGCAATCACCCGATTGCTAAGGCGGTTGTGATTTTTGCCGCCTCCAAGCTAGCACCGGTCCTCAAAGCGGTTATGGTGGATGAAATACCAGGAAAGGGTATGAAAGGCTCATTCGGCGCTCGCAATCGGGTCTCATCTGTCCTGGAAGTCATCGTGGGCAATGAGGCCTTGATGCAAGATCACGGAATCGTCATCCCTCCGGTCAGTGCCGAAAAATTGAGCGCCTGGAAGCGCCAGGCCAATTCTGTGGTCCTGGTAGGGCACAGAATTCGCCCGGAGCAATCAGCCACCGAAATAGTCCCCTGGAAGCTCTCCATCATGTTGGCAGTAGCCGACCCCATCCGGATCGAGGCCAAGGGGACCATCAAGGCTATCCAGGATCGGGGTATCGCAGTGTGGATGATATCAGGAGATAACCCGACGACTGCGCATGCGGTGGGCAGCATAGTCGGAATACCGCCAGAGAACATCCTTGCCGGTATTCTGCCCGAGCAAAAGGCAGAAAAGATTCGATATCTCCAGAACACCCTACAGAAGGAAACAGGCTCCGCCCGGGCACTTGTCGCGATGGTTGGTGATGGGATTAACGATTCGCCTGCGCTAACCGCGGCCGACGTCGGCATTGCCATTGGTTCAGGGTCGGACATTGCGATCTCGGCTGCAGAATTTGTCCTCGTGTCTTCTCGTCTTTCCTCTCTCCTGACGCTCATCGATCTAAGCCGCGTCGTTTTCCGCCGGATCAAGTTTAACTTCGTCTGGGCGCTGGTTTACAACTGCATTGCCGTGCCAGTCGCTGCGGGAGTGTTTTACCCAATCGTCAGCAACGGCAGCCATGTCCGGTTGGATCCAGTCTGGTCCAGCCTCGCGATGGCATTGAGCAGTGTCAGTGTCGTATCCAGCAGTCTTTTGATGAAGGCTCGACTGCCACTGGTCGGTTTCAGATCGGATGATTGAGTTCCTCGAAAACAGACCTTTTTTTTAATTTTGCTTTGGCTTTGGACTGTGGAACTTGGACCTTGGTTTTTAATGCGCACTTGAAGGGGTCCTTGCTAAAGTCATGAAAGAAAACCTAAAAGGCGTAGTTGGGCAACCTGGATTGGCTGTTATGACCCCGGCAATAGTCAAACTACTTGAGTGGCTGTTCATGCAGAGGTGACACCGAGAGTCACGATTCACGAAATTGCCTGGGTCACGTGCAAATCATCAATAATGAGATAATGAGATACTATTAGGATCGCATGGTTTTCATTGGTTGTCTCTGACACTGAGAAACTTCGCTCTCTTGAGAAGGATCCATAGTCTACTACCTTAGCGTTACTCTTTGTTCCCGTACTCTCTTCCGATTGCTGCTCTGTCCATCCAATAACACTAATTCCTGCCTTACCTATTTAGGAGTATATACACTTTCCGCTCTCATGGCTTTATTGCCGTATCCAATAAAGTTACTTCTTTCCGAACTCCCTACGTTTCTGGATTTGGCCACTTTTATCTTTTTCATGTTTCATAATCTTTTCGGCTATCTTTCATCCTTTTTCCCATGTCGTTTCAGGGCATCGGCGTGCGGAGCTTGCAGAGCGCGCGTCACCAGTGATTGGGCAGACCACTCCCTGCGTTCGAGGAGCTCATTGGTTTCTTGGCACTTGAAACTAGTGCTGGTTCATACTAGTGTGAAATCGATCCCAATACTAATTTCAAAGAGCGAAATCCATTGTTTCTATCCACCTAAAGGGCTTTTTGTCTTCTTGAATTTGACTCGGAACTTAATGCAGCCCTCTGTAGTTATCGGCTGCTACATCATCATCCCTTCCACAGGTCACATGTCCTTCTAGTTCACATTTGATTCTGAGACAGGCATACTGTTTAAAATATTCTCAAAGCATATTGTGGTCCCCTCAATAATTAAGATCTTGAAGGTCGGTGGTTTCCGTGGATGATTCCCCGGCATAGTGGGCAAATTGCCTGCCTTTCAAACCAGATTTGGAGACAGCCCAAATGAAACACATGCCCACAAAGAAGCCTTTTCGTTCGAGACATCTGTTCATGACGCGTGGCTTGTATATATCCCGGGGTGGGTCTCTCATCGGCCGAACTAAGCCCCTTTGCAGCGTAGACTTGCTCCCACGGCCACATACGCTCATAGCAGATCACACACACATTTGCCTCACCTATCTGTCCAGCGGTAGCATCGGAATTTCGTTCATTAATTTCTTGAAGAGCCCATTGATAGTTAAGAAAAGCACGTAAGCGCGTTATGAGTGAGAGGGAAGTGGCAAATATATGGCTAGTGATGATAGGGCGCTTATAAGAGACAAGGCAGACAAGAAGGTAGGATACGCTGATAAACAGCACTGCGCACTCTGAAACTTATTAGCAAAGCCAAGTTTTGAAATGCAGTTGATTGAACGTGGCAATTGTGTTTACCTGTTATTGCATTCAGAGAAAACATCGCTCGCCTTTTGTCCTTTCGTTCTTCGGAGGGATTTCTCGTGAATGCCTCCTCATGTAGCGAAAAAAATGACAGCGTCGTTGACATAGCCGATATCGACACGACTGTATGCTCGAAACCAAACATAATCACAACCTTTGCATCGGTGGTCCGTTGTGCGGCGTGGAAAATGCGACCCATCATGAACATCTCGAAAGTTAGAGGTAATAAGACAGCAATC